>NC_081409.1:202516448-202816448 GCF_030272615.1 Cryptomeria japonica
GCTTTCCTAGGAGGAGAAGACAAAAAAGCATAATTAAGCATTGTAATTTTATTGAAAATTGACTACGCGCCTATTTTTACAATATATCATCTTTCACCACATCATGTCAAGCCAAATTCTCTTTGGCCATGAACTCCATGAATGTATAAACAATTTAATTCAACTCCTTTTGAGGTGATGTGGGGATTATTATCATTTTGTATTCCATAATATCTAGCTCATCAAAAAAATCTTTAAAATTATTGTCCCACTCCAACTAGCTTCCTTGTAACTGTGCATCATTATTAAGAACATAACAACATCTTCTAGGTTGTTCTTAAAAAATGTAGCATCATTTTTGGGAGAAAATTTACTTTTCCATTTAGCTTTGAACTCTTAAATATTCATTTTCTCCTTTTCACCCCCTATCATAGCTTCCAAGAATTCTGAACAACTATCTGATATATATTTTTGTTGCATCTTCAATCTTGGCACAATCATTTTTAGCTCTAAAAACAATTTATATTTTGAAGATGAATGCTTGATACCATTCCTTAGGAGTTTGCAATTTGTCTCTCTCTATAACCTGCTCGTTCACCAAAATCTGATTATCTATTTCCAATAAAGCATATAGATAGGAAAATGTTTTACCATAAGAAGTAATAAATCCCACACAATTGACCATTATTTCCTGAATTCTCTAAATATATGATTAGGTTGAGTCATGAACATGGACCAGTTCTTCTAACATGTGATTCCCTCTTTCAATTACATCATCAATCCACTTCTCAGTTCTTTTTGCTATAGATTTAATTATCTCTGTCTCATGCACTGATTGATGGGAGAGGACCATAGGTGGTACAAAAGATTCCTCTTCTTGTTGAATTGGATTCAATAGGTGCTTGATATATGCCTCCAATTCTTACACCTGAGCCTTGTACTTAGCTTTTGCTTCTTCTCTCTTCAATCTTCTTATAATAGTTTGACTCGAGTCCCTTATCTCTTGGACATCTTTCTTCTTGGTAGTTGGGCATGAATTTATTGATGTCACATTATACTCCTCAGGGGTAATGCCATGATATATTTTTTCTCAACTAAAGGAGTAGCAATATGCAGAGTCCTATTCTTGGAATCATCCCTGGTGATCTTAGAGTAAATATTGGCCTTCTTCTTGTCCTTTGGCCTACTCATTTGTGCCAATAATTCTTCTAAACTAGTAGAAGATTCCTCTACAATTGTGTTTTCCTTGAATTGTTCCTATAGCCATTTGAAAGGAGTTGTCAATTTCTCCATGTGAGATGTAATGCCCCGCCAGGAAACCCCGAAGGGATAAGCCAACAACACAAGAATAGAGTGCAATAATTTTTTTTTTTTAAGTGACACCACATTAAGGTACAACAAGATAAAAAAGATTCAGATCAAATAGCGGAAGACATCAACTAACACCTAAAGAGTTTCCCAACGAGATTACTTAAATTTTGCAATTCACTTAACTCACACAATTAATCCAATAAGCTGATTATCTAAACAACGAGATAAATCTTAATCAGGATAATTTCTTTCACAAGATGGAAACATTAATCACAAGCAAAGATTCAACCATTAAGATCTATTCATAATCTTCATTCAAGCTTTTCATAAAAATACAAGCCATACATCTAATATTCTAACACACTAGAATTTCATCATAAACATATGAGATCTTTTCAAGCATACTTAATTTCCTTAACAACAACTGAATATATTCCATTACTCTAAGTTATATTCTTTCATATTCCAATTTAATACATTTTAAAGGATGATTGCATACATGCATCTACAATAAATCTCATCTAATCCACTTAAGCATTCGATCAAATGGCATTCAAGAAAGGACTGCATATAAGCATATAAAGTTAATTCCATTTATCCACTTATCCATTCTAACATAAGCTAATCATACATGATAAAGCTGAATAAAGGGAACATAAGAGAATAACATCACATAACACCATAATGATCTCGAAGTTCACCCCTAAAGGGCTACATCTCTGGGTCTGCTCAACTGCAAGACCCCTCTGATAAATTAATAAAGTTAAGAGTACAAGAGGTTACACCATTACAACCCGGCCATCAAGGTGAAATATAAACAATATACAAACGACCACATCGGTCAATAAATACATAAAGGATCCCTGAAAAGAAAAGGATCCAGCTGAACATAATCAAAGCTAAAACAAAGGTCCATTGGAGCATCCACAAAACTGAGTCATCACCACCCAAGGTCTAACATGAAACTAGGTACTCACAAGGGCAAAGACAATAGGACGACTGACAAAAGTGCTCCTAACAGAACAAAACGACAACACACTTAGCGAATGTAGGGACAAGTGTCATCACACAACCTGGTATGGTTACCATGGCAAGTCTTCATAGGTCCCGGCCCCATACACTGGGTTACCCTGGCAACCTAATCCGAGCTTCTGGCCCATCCAAGCCTCATGTGGACCCACACATCCTCTCGTGAAAACAAGGATGATGGTTTGCCATTTCAGGCCTTCCCACAGCATGTCGAGTCTGTGTTAGCACTCGTCCCATGTGTGAGGCACATTATCTTACTTAGAGATTACATTCTAATCTACTAATAGGTTACCACTTATTAGACTCACTTTCGATGGGTTACCCAGCAGCCACTTTGGGCGCGGCCCCCAATCGAAAGTCACTTTCCCATACGACACTAGACTATACTCAGACGAACTCAAAACCAAGGAATAGACATGGTCAGACGAACGGAGTTCAAGAAGGAGAGAACAACCATCTGGTCAAACACGAATCATCATTCGACACCCACACAAAGGATATGACCAAATACGACACTACCACAAAACAACAGTCAACTCGAAACCGAGGACTGAAACAGGTGCCCCAAGTCAATCCATACGACAGGGACCTATCAAACAAAGCACGACTTGCCATTACATAAGCAAAAGCGAATACAGAAATTAAACTCGCATAGGTAATATTCAACAGATACAATCTTTTCGAATTGGTCTAAACATTAAAAGTTGATCAAGTTTTCTACAAGATCTACATCAGATTACAGTTATCTACCTCATCTAGGAATAGGTTGTTCTTGGTTTTCTAACTCTCTAAGGTTCAAAGCATCGAACAGACATATTAAGCCATAATGAGTTCTTAAACCAAGTTCATATTAATCAAACTCAGACAACCATTAATCAATTAAATAAGATATTTAAACTCCAATAAAAACATCATTGATACCCTCTTGAAATAAAGTCACTCAATCTCACTCCTTCGAATAAGTATATAGTTTTAACAAAACGAAATATATCCTTAGAAGGGAACTAAAACAAAATAAGAGAACATTTGCCGAATTAACTTAATATTTTACTCCCACAAAAACCTATTAACATAGGGGTTAATTTCAAAGAATTAACAACCAATAAACATCTGGTTTTATCCTTCCTTTCAATCTACAAATGCCTACATGAATCCTTGCAATTACATCAAAATGCAATTTAATCAATTAACATAAATATTAATTACTCATTAATTTAATTATATACATTAATTAATAATTTAATGAATAACATTTAACATTAAAACATTATCATTAAATTGAATTAAAATTGTCTTATTAATTAATATTAAAATATTATAATATATGCATTTTTTTTGAATAACAAAAAAATAAATTTAAAAAAACCACATTTTAAATACTAACCAAAAAAACATATTTTATGAGGCGGGGGCGGCGAAGGCTAGGCGCCTAAACCCTAGCCGCAGGAGATACCCGCGTGATGGCGCCACTGTGGTGCCCGCAGGTCCCGCGGCGCCCTGCGGCCACCACAGTGAGCCCGCGACCACTGTGAGCAGGGTAAGCGAAGGGGAGGGGAGGAGGAGGCAGGTGGAGCTCCGCTCCCCGCCCTCCAAACCCCAAACCCCCGAATTTAATTGCTAAAAAAAAAACGATTTACATAAAAAAAAAAAATTGAAATAAACAATTAACATTGCCCCCCATTTTTTTTTAAAACCAAAACTTGATTTACGCAAAAACTCGATTTTTCCAAAAGAAAACAAAATAGAGAAAAGGGTTTTTATAAATTTCATTCCAAACAGCAAAACCTCCATTTGAACAGTCTCAGAATGAGACTTAAAATATTATTTCCAGAATGATAAGGTTTTCTTTTTTTTTTTTTTTTTAAACACAATGAATCAACTATTTTGCAAGAACACCAGGCATGCATAGTTTTAAACCCACAAATCCAAAATTAAATCTCAAATCAATTTAAGAAGATTGGATTTTTAGCAACAAGCATTTTCATTCAACAACAGACTATTTCCATGGCATCAAGGAAGAATAGTTAAGGTAATTCCTACCTTCATACGCATTCCTGGTAGAGCTGAAGGAGAGCCCACCTGCCAGATCCAGAAGAACTCCTTCTTCCCAAAACCCCCAAATTTCCTCCAAAAAAAACTTTCTCCAACCAAAATATTTTCCAAAAATATCCCTCCCCCAAATTTCCAAAATTTTAGGTTATAAGGAAGAGTTGACCAAAATTCCATTTTTGGAATTAAAATTTTTTATTAAAAATAATTCTCAAAAATAATTCTTTTCTAACTATTACAATAAATTTAATTGCTTTCCAATTCAGAATCGATTTTCTCATTTAATTCAATTTAATCTTTCTAATCCCAAAAGCCAACAGAATACAATTAAATCTATTGCAATTAAATACAAAACTTTCTTTTTCGACAACATATACAAAATGCATTTAATATTCAAAATCAGCTATTTAAATGAACTTACTCCCAATTTAAAACGAGCAATCCAATATCAACGAAAATCGCATAACGAAATCCCGATTAATCTAGTCCATTAATCTTCAATGCACAAACACATATATAATCAAAATAATTACTAAGGACTAATTAATCAATTTAACCATACACACCAAGCACGCAAACCGAGAAGGTCAACCAAACGGATAACTCGCAAACCCGAACAAAAAGGGATTACCGACGACGACTGACGATGCTCACCTGAGCACGACTAAGGTCAACTAGGGTCTTACGACCACCTAATCCAACTCTAAGGATTAAAGAGGTACACTCAAACCTGCAAATCCAGGTGAAGACGAACCTCGCACTCATGCGGCGTTGTACCTGAAATCTCCTGCAACCAAGAGTCATACATGCATACATATATAAACTTTAATGAAAGCGTTAGCCCGATCTTAATACCACGAAATAGGTACACTAAACAACTTGCATACAACTAGTGCGAAAACCACATCAACAGCTATGCATTAAATCAAACATCTGACTATAATCATTGTATTAAGATAAACTAACCAAGATTAGCAATTGATTAGGGCAGGGGTACTACATTCTCCCCCCCTAGGTTCCGACTTACTCCTGGAAGTCGTAAGGCTAGATGGAAAACATATCGTACGCATCAACCCTGAAACTTATTCAACAAAGATCAAATTGCACATAGAAATCTTTCCATAAATAAATGAAATATTATTGCAAAATCCTTTACAAACGCCATTATCCATTGGCAAGATACATCTAAAACCATACATTCCTTAAAATATTCTAGGAATTATCAATAATCATAGGAGAGATATAAGAACTTTCTTCCTTTCATTACACCAAATTAAAGCATTACAAGGAGGTAAACAAAAATTACCATAATCATCTACCAAAAATGACAAGAAAACATGGCATCATGACCAATTTCTGTTACCAATACATCTTTATCATAACATTTTATTGAATAGAACTAGCTTCAAATATCAATTTCTACAACCAAATTAACTTTCATGAAATAAAGCAACATAAATAACTCAAAAGGCCACATGTGAGCATGTTCAATGCTCGGTCAAAGATAACATGCATGATCAGCATCTCTATGCCTGATCTCAGAACAACAATAAGATAAAAAATATCCAATATCTCACTCAAGGGCTCGATGGTGCTAGGCACACCATAGCGGTGCTACCTTCCATACAAGACCTTTGTGAATATCCCTTGTTGAGCAAGGTGGTTAGCCTCCAAGAGATAGTCACCACACATAGGTAGGTAGTGGATCCTAGTTGCATCACAGCCTCACATACCCCCATCCTCAAGGTTCCCTACATCTACTTCCTCGCACACACTCTACCAAATCCGTATCATACATCTATGGAGAGGAATTTCACATTTCAACACAAGACCAGCATACGAAAACAATAAGGATAAACCAGTTCAGCCACTAAAGTACAGATGAATAAAGATAATAAATCATCAATTCCAACAGTAAGGCAAGAAAATAATCCGGAATTGCAACACCAAATCAAAAGTGCAAAAGATCACAAGATCGTGGCTAAACCTTCAAAGTCAACGTAAAATAAATTGCTAATCCCCAAAGAAATAATAAGAATATCACAACTGCACATAACATCACTATGTGACTAACATCTAGCCACCAACGAGGAAGGAAGGAACAACTGACTAGCCATTGCAGTAGCTCATCATGTGGTGCGACATAGTCACACTACCCACATGGCATGGCGGTGTGCACCTCGACATCACCCCGCATCACGTCGTCACACGGCATGGCAATACCCCAAGCGGAGAAAACACGCAATGGACGTATCCCGCATGGTAGTGTACCTCACGGAAAAAGCACGCGCAGGTCACATCCCGCATAGCGACGTATCTAGAAGGATACTCGCCGTAAGTCAGAGGTATACATGACTAGGGTCCATCCACATGCCCACCAACACGTACTAACTGGCAGCACATGTGAATAAACCTACCTTTCATGAAGACAAGGCAAAGGATCCTCCAAATTACACCATCACTATACACAAGAATCACCATCCAAATGCTCAAATAGAGGAGAGGAATAGGCTATCACATATAAACCTATAAATAGATTCATCAAAAGGGAAAGAATTGAGTACACCTTTGATACAGTTTAATAGTACAACTATATCATTCCTCGAAGTAGAGAAGCTAAAGTCGCTTCGCGCCGACATTACTCGTACGCCAATCCATACTATTCAAGGAACAGTTACTTCGAATACTACCCCTTAACATACTGAGTTACCCACAACCCGAGGTTTGGTACTCAGTAGGGAAACAATTAAGCAACATCACATAAATAGTATGGTTTCCCATACTCATAAGCAACATATCCTCCATGGTTGATTATTTCACCAATCCATGGGCACATATAATAAGTATTGGTTTCTTACAATACACACAAATACACCAGTACTGGTTTAGTCACATTTACGAGGAGTACTTTCCAGTACGCTAACATCTTAACAAGGAAGATTTTAATTATGCTTTCTACATAAATAATTGAATCAAGTTTACTCTAGATACAAGTACTGAAATTATTAACAATTCACAATTACATAAGGAAATAACATCATTCTTATAGCTTCTTCCAATTTCACTAACCATCTGTAACTAAGTTACTAGCTAAGCAAATTCTTTTCCCAAAGAGGACTTTCATCTATCACTATGAAGCCAAAATGCAATAGTACAATTTCACATGTTTTATAAACATTCTATTTAAATCAATGCATTCTTTAATACCATTTCTAAAAATCTTATGATTAGGCAAAGAGAAGGGAAGGAGAGTTTGATAACCAAACTATTTCCTACAAAAAACGCAAGATCAATCAAGACCACACTATAATATAAAATTTCTCACTATAAGCCTATCATTTTAATTACGCGGTTTTCATTTCACTACCGTTAAGAAGGATGACAATCAGCCTAACAAAACACTTCCAATAGTTATGGTTGCAACAGAAGGTTCTAGTTTTCCAAACAAAGCAGAGATCAAGACAGGCAATCTTTTCGATATTACCAGACCTCTTGAGAACACTCTCTTATAATAATACAATACAGACACATGTCATAATTTGCAACCTATTAAGGAAATCACATTACGATCAAAAGGTAAGCGAGGAGCTATTACCCAATTAAAACATATTAATGCATGCACATCAAACAAGCTTTTCATTCGCACTTTCTAAACACATTAAGGTAATTACATATACCCAAAAGCGAGTTCAATGGAGCATTTGCTAAAATAAATCTTCAATCAACTGGTTTAATGAAACACATAGAACAATCTTTCAAGGGAACACATTAATACTTTCTCGAAGCTACAATAACATGCTCCTTTCAATACTTCTTCTACAAGCCAAGCAGTTTCAAATAATTCAACTATTCGCATAGCAATGCACCTTACTAAGGTAGAATTTAATCATGCTACCCCTACAACATACACATGGAGAATTCTTTAAACGTACACATACAGTTTTCTCCCATTAACCAAAATAAATTTTTAAACCCAAAGCCCTTTTATTATCTAAACACATAAGCATCATAGGGTTCACACAAGGGTTCAAGAAGTCACAGCCTTTCTCTCACAAACAAGAAAACTCAAATCAGAGATAATTACACATATCCTAATCATTTTAATTTCCAGAAAGAGAGAGAGGAATGGAGATAATCATTTAATTTTCTACAAAATAAGCATTCAATATTTGCCATACTAGTCCTTCAAGTGGACAACACTAGGCTAGATCATAATCTTAAACAATCACAATACGCACTTTCAGATTCAAGACAAGCACGGACCAACCCAAATGGATTAGTCTAAAGAGTACAACACTCAAAAAGGAAGGTACATACGACTCTCTTTCAAAATAAGAGTAATCGTAGACCCAGACATCAATAAGAAAACAATGCACATATAAACACTCGAACACCAACATCAAGAAGGTGGGAACAAGGTGTGAACACACACGTTACACACAAGTTACGGTCTGCTCCATCACTCACATGCAAAAAGGAGGACAAGCATACACATAAGGTCGATACACCTCACACCAAAAGAGGGCACACGCGACACCAGAGATCCCAGTGTTTGCAACATGGGCTCTGATACCAAATGTAATGCCCCGCCAGGAAACCCCGAAGGGATAAGCCAACAACACAAGAATAGAGTGCAATAATTATTATTTTTTAAGTGACACCACATTAAGGTACAACAAGATAACAAAGATTCAGATTATATAGCGGAAGACATCAACTAACACCTAAAGAGTTTCCCAACGAGATTACTTAAATTTTGCAATTCACTTAACTCACACAATTAATCCAATAAGCTGATTATCTAAACAACGAGATAAATCTTAATCAGGATAATTTCTTTCACAAGATGGAAACATTAATCACAAGCAAAGATTCAACCATTAAGATCTATTCATAATCTTCATTCAAGCTTTTCATAAAAATACAAGCCATACATCTAATATTCTAACACACTAGAATTTCATCATAAACATATGAGATCTTTTCAAGCATACTTAATTTCCTTAACAACAACTCAATATATTCCATTACTCTAAGTTATATTCTTTCATATTCCAATTTAATACATTTTAAAGGATGATTGCATACATGCATCTACAATAAATCTCATCTAATCCACTTAAGCATTCGATCAAATGGCATTCAAGAAAGGACTGCATATAAGCATATAAAGTTAATTCCATTTATCCACTTATCCATTCTAACATAAGCTAATCATACATGATAATGCTGAATAAAGGGAACATAAGAGAATAACATCACATAACACCATAATGATCTCGGAGTTCGCCCCTAAAGGGCTACATCTCCGGGTCTGCTCAACTGCAAGACCCCTCTGATAAATTAATAAAGTTAAGAGTACAAGAGGTTACACCATTACAACCCGGCCATCAAGGCGAAATATAAACAATATACAAACGACCACATCGGTCAATAAATACATAAACGATCCCTGAAAAGAAAAGGATCCAGCTGAACATAATCAAAGCTAAAACAAAGGTCCATTGGAGCATCCACAAAACTGAGTCATCACCACCCAAGGTCTAACATGAAACTAGGTACTCACAAGGGCAAAGACAATAGGACGACTCACAAAAGTGCTCCTAACAGAACAAAACGACAACACACTTAGCGAACGTAGGGACAAGTGTCATCACACAACCTGGTATGGTTACCATGGCAAGTCTTCATAGGTCCCGGCCCCATACACTGGGTTACCCTGGCAACCTAATCCGAGCTTCTGGCCCATCCAAGCCTCATGTGGACCCACACATCCTCTCATGAAAACAAGGATGATGGTTTGCCATTTCAGGCCTTCCCAAAGCATGTCGAGTCTGTGTTAGCACTCGTCCCATGTGTGAGGCACATTATCTTACTTAGAGATTACATTCTAATCTACTGATAGGTTACCACTTATTAGACTCACTTTAGATGGTTTACCCAGCAGCCACTTTGGGCGCGGCCCCCAATCGAAAGCCACTTTCCCATACGACACTAGACTATACTCAGACGAACTCAAAACCAAGGAATAGACATGGTCAGACGAACGGAGTTCAAGAAGGAGAGAACAACCATCTGGTCAAACACGAATCATCATTCGACACCCACACAAAGGATATGACCAAATACGACACTACCACAAAACAACAGTCAACTCGAAACCGAGGACTGAAACATGTGCCCCAAGTCAATCCATACGACAGGGACCTATCAAACAAAGCATGACTTGCCATTACATAAGCAAAAGCGAATACAAAAATTAAACTCGCATAGGTAATATTCAACAGATACAATCTTTTCGAATTGGTCTAAACATTAAAAGTTGATCAAGTTTTCTACAAGATCTACATCAGATTACAGTTATCTACCTCATCTAGGAATAGGTTGTTCTTGGTTTTCTAACTCTCTAAGGTTCAAAGCATCGAACAGACATATTAAGCCACAATGAGTTCTTAAACCAAGTTCATATTAATCAAACTCAGACAACCATTAATCAATTAAATAAGATATTTAAACTCCAATAAAAACATCATTGATACCCTCTTGAAATAAAGTCACTCAATCTCACTCCTTCGAATAAGTATATAGTTTTAAAAAAACGAAATATATCCTTAGAAGGGAACTAAAACAAAATAAGAGAACATTTTCCGAATTAACTTAATATTTTACTCCCACAAAAACCTATTAACATAGGGGTTAATTTCAAAGAATTAACAACCAATAAACATCTGGTTTTATCCTTCCTTTCAATCTGCAAATGCCTACATGAATCCTTGCAATTACATCAAAATGCAATTTAATCAATTAACATAAATATTAATTACTCATTAATTTAATTATATACATTAATTAATAATTTAATGAATAACATTTAACATTAAAACATTATCATTAAATTGAATTAAAATACTAACCAAAAAAACATATTTTATGAGGCGGGGGCGGCGAACGTTGGGCGCCTAAACCCTAGCCGTAGGAGATACCCACGCGGCGGCGCCACTGTGGTGCTAGCAGGTCCCACGGCGCCCTGCGGCCACCACAGTGAGCCCGCGGCCACTGTGAGCAGGGTAAGCGAAGGGGAGGGGAGGAGGAGGCGGGTGGAGCTGCGCTCCCCGCCCTCCAAACCCTAAACCCCCGAATTTAATTGCTAAAAAAAAAAATGATTTACATAAAAAAAAAAAATTGAAATAAACAATTAACATTGCCCCCCATTTTTTTTTAAAACCAAAACTTGATTTACCCAAAAACTCGATTTTTCCAAAAGAAAACAAAATAGAGAAAAGGGTTTTTATAAATTTCATTCCAAACAGCAAAACCTCCATTTGAACAGTCTCAGAATGAGACTTAAAATATTATTTCCAGAATGATAAGGTTTTCTTTTTTTTCGTTTTTTAAACACAATGAATCAACTATTTTGCAAGAACACCAGGCATGCATAGTTTTAAACCCACAAATCCAAAATTAAATCTCAAATCAATTTAAGAAGATTGGATTTTTAGCAACAAGCATTTTCATTCAACAACAGACTATTTCCATGGCATCAAGGAAGAACAGTTAAGGTAATTCCTACCTTCATACGCATTCCTGGTAGAGCTGAAGGAGAGCCCACCTGCCAGATCCAGAAGAACTCCTTCTTCCCAAAACCCCCAAATTTCCTCCAAAAAAAACTTTCTCCAACCAAAATATTTTCCAAAAATATCCCTCCCCCAAATTTCCAAAATTTTAGGTTATAAGGAAGAGTTGACCAAAATTCCATTTTTGGAATTAAAATTTTTTATTAAAAATAATTCTCAAAAATAATTCTTTTCTAACTATTACAATAAATTAAATTGCTTTCCAATTCAGAATCGATTTTCTCATTTAATTCAATTTAATCTTTCTAATCCCAAAAGCCAACAGAATACAATTAAATCTATTGCAATTAAATACAAAACTTTCTTTTTCGACAGCATATACAAAATGCATTTAATATTCAAAATCAGCTATTTAAATGAACTTACTCCCAATTTAAAACGAGCAATCCAATATCAACGAAAATCGCATAACGAAATCCCGATTAATCTAGTCCATTAATCTTCAATGCACAAACACATATATAATCAAAATAATTACTAAGGACTAATTAATCAATTTAACCATACACACCAAGCACGCAAACCGAGAAGGTCAACCAAACAGACGACTCGCAAACCCGAACAAAAAGGGATTACTGACGACGACTGACGATGCTCACCTGAGCACGACTAAGGTCAACTAGGGTCTTACGACCACCTAATCCAACTCTAAGGATTAAAGAGGTACACTCAAACCTGCAAATCCAGGTGAAGACGAACCTCGCACTCATGCGGTGTTGTACCTGAAATCTCCTGCAACCAAGAGTCATACATGCATACATATATAAACTTTAATGAAAGCGTTAGCCCGATCTTAATACCACGAAATAGGTACACTAAACAACTTGCATACAACTAGTGCGAAAACCACATCAACAGCTATGCATTAAATCAAACATCTGACTATAATCATTGTATTAAGATAAACTAACCAAGATTAGAAATTGATTAGGGCAGGGGTACTACATGAGAATCATCTTGCTCATGCATTTGATCTTGCTGAGTTGTAGATTTATCCCTAGGCATATCTTGTTTTTTTGTTGTTGTTGTTACTCTTCTTGATCTTTTGATAGTTTCTCTTCTTTACTAGAAATATTAGTCTCGAAGTTGTCTGGCATTACCTCATGTTGTTCTTCATCAAACAGATGTTCTAACCCCTTTTCCTAATATATCTCCATCAATGCAGGCTCATTATTAAACATTTCAACTTATGGAATTTTTTTTCTTTTCTCAATTCCTAAAATCTATGGATAAATAGTTATGAGGATGAGCACCAAGTTATACACAATTCTATTTAAAAAAATAAGATTCAAGAAAATATTTACCTACAACATTCAAACTTTCATATTTCCTTCAAAAAAAATTTAGAGCTAAAATGTTCTTAATAGTGCTTATTTAGCTAATGAGAATTTAAATTAACACAAAATATGATTCTATCACCCGCTAGAACTACTAAACAATAGATCATATGCCTTAGTACTAGTGTAGCATAAAACACCTTCATAAATGATGAATATTAAAGTAGTCAAGAAAGGTAAGTCCTCAAACTCTTCTCTATTTTTGTGTATTATTGATAACGTCTATGACCTAGTATTGTCCAAAACCACCAATACCTCGATAGGAGTGCATGCATACATGCTAGAGTATGCATAATTAGATAGCACAAGAACTTTGGGGTTAGGGTTTGGAGGTTTACACTACCCCAATATATGGTCCCTCAAGTGAAATCACAACTCAAGATTATACTACGAGCATTGAAGAAACCACCTAGCTATACAATAATATTGAGAAGCTCATAAATTTAATTTACTCATCAAAATCAAATCTCTAGTCACAAGATCAAAAAGTCTAATAGTTACATGTGTAGCATCATAAATTGTACACCTTTAATTATGGTGTCCAATTCCATGCTTAATTAGCACTCATTTGAGAGTGTCTCATTATATTATGCACATTATATGAATTTCATATGCATGTTAATAAATTAATTAAAATATGAGTCCTTTATTAGTTCAAATCACATCACACTTTATAAATTGGGCCCATGATTCTAGGTGTGCCCTTTTATCATTTCATCCTGATTTATACTTAATCATACCTTAATTGCAAATTCCAAAACATATTTTGTATATATATATATACATCTTGGTTTGAGCCATCGGGCTAGAATTAGCATTAGAACCTCTCTATCTTGCATCCCTATAAATTCAGAATAAAGATGTCAAGACTAGGATGATCTGCTCTCCTCGGTCTTGGGAAATTTTCCCTGAATTTCAAGAGAATGATTTGGTGGTCCTAATTGATTCAAATCTCTCCTCGTGTGAATAAATAACAAACTTAAGTCGACTTTTCATAAAATTCAAACCTAAGGTTTCATATATAAGGCAATTCACTTCTTCATTTGTGATAATCTTTTTGGCATCTTTAAAGAGCAACAATTATGCAATTGAAGGTATCCTAATGAAATGAAAGTGTTTCTTTAGGAGTCTTCGGTCTACAAATCAATTAATTCTTCATCAACAATCATTTAATCATGGAAGCTTCAAAATACATTGGAGGGTGATAGGGACTCATCGAAACATTTTGGCTTATATCTCCCCTTGAGGGTTTTGGTATGGTTTCATGTTGTTCTTATGTTTCTACCATTGAGCTCCAGATCTACATCATATTTACATTATTTCTTTAGATATGCATTCTAATTGTGTGATTTAAAGTAATTTCAACTTAATTTCTACCATTTAGGTTCTTCTCTAACACATGTGAGTAGGACTCTAGTTTGCATATTAGACACTTTAGCTCATAAGCAATCTTAGACACAATTACGATTCAAGAGCACAAACATTATTTTAATTTCAATATCGACTATTTATGGAGATGGAAATCACCAAAACAAGGGGTTGACCAAGGCAAATCCCTATATATCCACCACCATACCATTTTCCATCTTGTAGGTGCAGCTATAGGTACCCAATAGAGCTAGGAAGCCCAAAAGAACATTAAGAGATTGTCTCAAACTTGCTCCATAAATTTAGACTTAATTTCCTAGGACTAGAGCGATTAGGGTGCCCATGTCCTCAGGTTTTTGCACCAAATTTGACAAGAGGAACCCATATAGGTTTAGGTTGTTGGTTTTCAAACAACAACTCATACTTAGAAGACTAGGGCCTTCTGAATGTCTCATACTTGTAGAATTAGCTTCAATTTATAGTTATAGGTGTACAATTAGATTTACCACTCATTTCTACGTCTATTACAACATTTTAGTGTGTTTGATGATCAATTTACAATAGTGTAAGTGTTCATTTACTTCATACTTTGATCTTAGTCTTATATTACCTCAACCTATTTCCATAGTTCATTCACTTTCTAAAGCAACAAAGGAATATAAACCCTAGAAGTATCATTCAACTCTCTTTAACGAGAGTTAGTCAAATATAATTACTCCTCTAGGTGATTTTGTATTCCAATGTATGTATGAAAGTAGATCTAGTTTCTAGTCCTACCCAATTGCATTTTCACACCTCACAACATGTAAAAGTTTAAACATCTAAAAATTTCCTAGAGTAATAATACTATTCAAGTCAAATTATATGCTTCTCATTTGGAAAGGGTTATCACAAATTGTACAAGCCTTAAATTCACCTTAAAATTTATACTTTTGCTTAGGTACTAAATGAACAAGTCAAAGTTTTGATCTCTTGTTACCATTGAAGGTCTTTTAGGCTCAATCCTTGGTTAAGAAACACAATAGATATTATAACAAGGCACTTCTTATCATAAATGTTTACAATGTAAGGTTGAAAGTAATGAGAGTCAATTAACTATTAAGATAAAACAATGTCACTCTCAAGTGTAATACCAAATCTATTACCCTATATCAAGTTGTGCAAGGATGTACAAATATATTTTATTTTTAGTATAATAGGGTCTCCCCTCCCTTTTTGAAATGTTTTTTTAAAGAGGAATTCATAGCAATACTATTGAGTGAGTGGACTAGGCACTAGCCAATGCTAGAACCATTCAATGAGCATCATAGAATTTGGATTTATCCTTTATGTGCACTTTCTTAATTGAAATTTTAAGTAAAATCCATAAAGGAAGGGCTCTCATGTATATCCCACAAGGATATAATTGATTTATATAGGGCATTCAAAGCCTTAAATAAAAAGAGATGTCCTTTTGACAATTAATGGGTCCATATTTACTACCTTTAAAGAATTTAGGTGGTTAACTCTACGTGTCCTTAGGCTTATAGGTTCAAATTCATAAATAAACATCTTGAAAGGTTGCCATGAATTACCAGCTATCCATTCAAATTTTATTTATTTTCACTATTTTAGAGTTTTGAGTGCCCTTAGATAGGCTTCTAGGTTCAAATTCACAAATACATTGAAAGGTCATCATGAATTATTTGCTACCCATTCAACCTTTCAAGTCAAAACTTCTTCATTTAATATTGCTTCATGTGGGACTCCCATTTTATTTTGGCACATTCTTTGGTTCTAGAGGCTCAATGGTGTTAGTGCTCTTTAGTGGGTGATTTCTTTAAAATCCTTTCAATTTATATGAAGTTCAAACTGTCTTTTACTGATCTAATCTCCTTCTCATCGTTAAATCTCTTTCAAATCAATAGAGAGTCCATGATTTGATAGTTCATCAAACTAAGGTAATTAATAAAATTGCACTTTAAATTAACATTGTCGGCTTAGTGTATCGTGGGTTCCATTCCTCATCAATGCATTGTAGTTGAGATCTTTTTTGAGATCATTAATTTGTGAAGTGCTACACATGAAAAGACTAGCTCTTTTTTTTCCCTATTGAATAGAGTGTAAGAAATTAGAGATACATTATATGGAACATAAACCCATATCCAAGTCTGGAGTGTTCACCAAATGTAATAAAAATAGACATACTATTCTAACCCCAAACCTTATATAATGCCCAAAACAATTACATTTTAGTGTTTACCATAGAGACAAAAGAGTAGCAATACTGGGTATTACAACCTATATAATAACAAAAAAACTATATAAATATAACATCTAATCCCAAGCCCCTACTATGGTGTTACTACACATTTGCCTTATCACACTCATAAGTGCCAAGGGACGACACTATCACATAGGAATATAGCTCTTTGGGATCAAACTTAAAGTCTATTTTTTGATTCTTTGAAAGGTTTTATGGAGTTGGACTAGTTACCTTCCTCTCCTCCAAATACTTGTTAAGGATCTTAAGTTCTTCATTAACCTTGTCTTTACACTGCAGAAAGAAGTGAGTTGACTTGATCTTTAATTTATAAACTAATGTTAGTCTTTCCGTTAATAGAATCATGAACTTGTCTTTAGGAATCTCCAAAGCAGCAGATGCCTGCAACATAATGGGAAAGAAGGTGAGTACACTATTGAACTCAACAAGAATCCTCTTCTTGCCCTCAAATACCTCTTTGTTCATCTTTTTCCAAATCCACCACAAAACTTCATTATTCAATACAAGCTAGAAATTATTTAATTCGACATTGAAAGCATCAACATAACCAAATAAGATTTCATGCCAAGAAAAAATAGTCTTGTTGTCTCAATTAACAGGCAACCCAAAGAACTTAGACCAAATATGAATAGAAAATTTGCAATCAAAGAATAAGTGCTCAATGGTTTCAATCACATTATAATCAACACACATCCTAGGGGTCTGACCACTATTGTTGAAGCACATTGCCCACAACAAATTTGTTAAGCAAGATAAGCCAATGAAAGTAGGTTTTTTTGGGTTCAACAAAGTTTTCCTTGATATGCAAAATCCTATAAAATCATATAGTATTAGACCAATTAACCTTACAAGCCTGGTTGAGCCATTTAAAAACCTCTCTCAAGACAACAAGCACTAAATATCACTATTTGACATAAATCTCTTGAAAGTTGGAGCCATCTTGCCACTTGATCATATTGATCAGGTTTGTATAAGTAATCTTTTTGCTAGGAAATGAATCCTTCAACCCTTTGGTGATCATTGAATGTATTTTCTTTTGAGAACTAGGAATATCATCTAGTGACCTCATTTGTTCTTGGGATATAAGTTTTCCACCACTTAGAATATCATTCATATTTTTTACCTCCTTATTATACCAAGCTTTTGTTGAACATCCCTATGAAAGAGGTAGTGGCTTCCCATGAGAATCAATATTCCACCAAACTGGTATGTTGGGCACATAGTAGGTGGGAACCCCCATTTCTTCCTCATTAACAATTAAATGTCTCACTTTACTCCAAGCCTTCCAAAGAGTTTAACCTCAAACTGACCCAAGATGATATCTTGAATGTGGAGTGAATCCCAATTAATACATTACAGGGATCATCTCCCCTTAAATCCTTAAAGATCCATTTAGAGGCCAAGATCCACCTTTGGATTCTTAAATCCTTAAGGCCAAGCCCCCTTTTTTACTTTGGAAAACAACACTGGAATCCTGTTTAACACAATGACTTTTCCTATTCCCCTTATCATCTAACCACAAAAATTTCCTCAATTTATTTGGAGCTTCTCAAAATGCACATTACCAAACAACCATGCAAAGGTATGATATACTGCATGAGAAGATTTGACTTTTGTACCACATGGATCTAGCCTACTAGAGACAACATGCGGGTTTTCCATTTGGTGTGCATTTTCTCAATTTTGCAATTTAGAGCCATCCTCACATGCTTTTCAAAGAAGGTGAAACTTAAAATGGAATACCCAAATACCTTAAAATCTTAGAAGGATTTGCCCACTACCAACTCTTGGCAATCAACCATTCAAGAGGTTCTTTAGACTAGCCAATAACAATGGACTTATGAGGATAAATTTTGGAACCAAATGCAACACAAAAGAGGTTGGGCCTCTTATAGTATTATCAAAATTAAATTCACTTAACTCAATGAAGAAAGAGGTGTCATCTATAAATTGGGATTAAGAATTTGATCTTGTCTAGGAAGAGTAATGCCCTTGATAGGAGGAGTGATCAAGTTGGATCTTGTAGACACCTAAAAGTTGCACAATGAATTGAGTGAATTTTATTCATTTAATTATTCTTAATTCTTCCAATTAATTAAATTAAGATTTAATTAATATCCCTATTCTTCTAAACGCCTATTTAGTTAAATCTAATTTAATTAATATACCCTTCTTCTATCTAAGCCATTTAATTAAATTTACATTTAATTAAATCCCCTTTCTAGCCCATTTAATTAAATTTATATTTAATTAAATCCCCAACTTGCAACCAAATTGAAATAAAGCAATTTATTTTAAATCCTATTATTCCTCACCCACTTGCATTTTCCTACATCTCCCACTTGCCTCCTAACCCTCTTACTAAATTCTTCTAGAACCTATCTAATCCTAATCAATTAAGCTTAACCCATCAATTATCCCCTTTCCCTAAATTTGAGGAGGTAACTTCTCAAATTTGGAGTAAAGTCTTCAAAAGGCATTAAAGCCTTTATGCCTTCAATAAGCTAACTTGTTGAAAACCCCCAAATTTGGAAGGACTCTTACAAGTTTGTCCCCAAAGTCTTCAAACCATTAATGGTTAACTAACCCTTAGTGGCATGGTTATAGACTTTTTGCCTAACTCAACCCTCATCTAACCCAAGGGTCTCATCAAGCATTTATTGCTTTGACCATGGTTATCCCTTTAACCTTTGCACAAGAGTTTACCCCTTGGGTAAAAGCTTTATTCATTGGATAACCCTAACCTAACCTTAACCCTTACCTTCTAAGGTAACCATGAGGTCTTCTCAAGAATTTAATGCTTCTTACATCTCCTCTCAAGCAGTCTTATGTTGACAATTATCACCATTTCATTGGTGAGAATTGTGAACATGGATTGATAACTTTTAATCCCGACCCTTGATTAACTCCTCCAATCCTGACCATCCATTTCCTTGTTTCTTCTATAAATAGAGCCCTCATTCCTCCATTTAAAGGATCCAAGCTTATAGTATCACACTTATACTCAATTTTAGCATACATCTAGCATCTCTTTGTAATAGGAATTGATCTAATAAGCATTTTAGAGCATTTCTATAATCATTAGCTTAAATCATATAACTAGTATATCATGTTAGGATAGTGTAACGCATTGCTAGAATTCATCTTCAAATAAACAAAGCTATCAATTAGAAACACCAGGGAAATCATGAATCCCTGTCTAATTAACAAATCTAACAAACTAGACAATGAAATAATGCAATCATCAAGCAAAACAGGAATTAAGAATGAAATCAATTCAAATAAAACTCCCTATTCCAAGATGTGCATATTGCTTTCATTGCTCTTCTTCTCTTCATGGTATGATGGCTCTCAGATATTACGTTGGTAACCTGCAAGTGACACAAAGATTCAAAGTTCGTGATTCAAAGTAAAGATTGAGGAGGATTGGATGCTCAATTTATAGAAAATTGAAGAAGATTGATTGAAAGGTGGAACAGAATGATCAAGAGGTGTGAACTCAGGTGAGCTCAAATGCAAGTTGATAATTGAACTGCTGATTGTAGGAGTGGAACTCAATAGATTGAATAGATTAAAGGAGTCAACTGATTGATGAAAGAGTTAACTGAAGGAAGAAAAAGAATGATTGGAGGAAATAAAGAGGATGACACATAGAGCTAAATTTGGAAAAAGCTAACTGAAGGATGGAAATAGAAGTTGGATAGATAAATGATTTAATTAATTAATTCAGCATGTGCTTGCATTTAGATTTAAATTATCAATTTAATCTTTGCATGAGATTTTAATTCAAATAATTGAATTTATTTAATTTAATTTAGCATTTGAATATATTTAGAACTTGACTTTGATTTTCAATTTGGTTTTTGAAATCATGCACATGTATTTAAATTTGGAAGAAGTTAGAAGAATATGAAATTAAATGAAATTAGAATTTGGGGATTTGGAATTGGAAGAATTAATTAGCTAATTAAATAATTTAAAGAAACTATTTAATTATTTAGAAATGGAATTTAATTAAATAATAAAGACAATTTAATTTAAAGGATTAAATCACAATTAATTAAATAATAAATATTTAATTAATATTTAGAAGAGGGTTGAATGATTAGATGATTAGAGATAGAAATTGAGTAATTAGTTTATTTAAATAATAAAGATTACTTAAATTGGGAAATTAATCATAATTAATTAAATAATAAATATTTAATTAATATTTAGAAAATGATTAAAATGATTAAATGATGATAGAATAGGAAATAGAAATTGAGAATTAATTTATTTAAATAATAAAGATTATTTAAATTAGGGAATTAACCATAATTAATTAAATAATAAATATTTAATTAATATTAGAAAATGATTAAAATGATTAAATGATGATAGAAATAGAAATAGAATAACTAGAAAGATTATGAGGAAATATGAAATTAGAAGAAATAGATTAATTAACTCAATTAAATAATTAAAGAATTATTTAACTAATTAGATGAATAATTAGTACATGATCAATGAGACATTTTTAGGTGTCTACATTTGCCCCTCTTTGAGACAATGTCAAAATGACGTTGTTTCAAAGAAAACGAAAATTTTTGCCCCAGTATGCCCCGGTGATACTTAGGGTGTAATGCCCCCTCGAGAGATCGTTTATGCATTAAAGATATGAATGATCTCTCGAAAAAAGAAGAATGTGAGATGAAAGATAGAAGAATGGTTAGTTGATTAGAGATAGAGATAGGTGATGTGAAGATGATATTAAGATAGAATATGAGAAAATAGATTGATGAAATAGAATAATGTTAGGTGATATAAAACGATTAGAAAGAGATGATGAGAAAAGAATGTTTAGAAAGAATACAATTTAGAGAGAAGATGGGAAATTAACAAATTATCAATAAGCAAATGAGATGAGAATGAGAATGAAATTGAATGAATCAAGAATCTGTGTCACATATTTTATTGTGTCAATATATATTCATCACTGAGCCTTATTATTGAACAATGGAGCTTAGCACATCAGGATATAAGGAACCAAGATGTAAAGATATCTCATTGAAGAAACAAACACGTAGCAGACAAGCAACAAACAAAGAAAAAGATAATGCCCATCATGGCTCCTCTAGTCACTTGTGGACATCCTTGAGTAGCATAGGAACATAATCTATCGCCAAATGATAAAAAGATAAAGACTGACTCGGACAAAATTCAGCAGTTATACTGACCTTGTGCCTTCGTTCTCAGTTGTTTGATGTGATGGTTGATAATGTTTGATCTCATAAAGTTGCGGACCTCGTTTAAGACTGACCTGTCTGATTTCGAGTGTATCCTCTTCTGTTTAAGACAAGATAATGATCACTTTGATATGGATATGATACGATTGATAAGATAGTTTGATCAGTTGATTGCAGATGTTTGACTGGATAGTCGTATCCTTTGTTAACTTTGTGCGAAGTGTTTGTTGGATATCTGCTAGGGTATTTGTTTCTTACAAGACATGTTATTGCAAGTTTTTTGATTGATTGATTTTCGATTTTTAGTTCTTTTCCAAGAGCTTTTTCGATGTTTTTGGATTATGTAGGTAGATTTTTGAATGTTTTTGTTTGATTTTTTTTTTCAGGATCGTATATGGATGTTTTTGGTTGATCTTTTCATAATTGTATTTGAATGTTTTTGGTATTTTAATTTTTTTTCATTG
The DNA here is from genome assembly GCF_030272615.1 of Cryptomeria japonica. NCBI lineage: Eukaryota > Viridiplantae > Streptophyta > Pinopsida > Cupressales > Cupressaceae > Cryptomeria > Cryptomeria japonica. The sequence continues at coordinate 202,539,111 of NC_081409.1, forward strand.
TTTTTGGTATATTTTTTCAGGACATTATACGGATGTTTTTGGTTGATTTTGAGGTTTTCAATGTTTTGTTTTTTTTGGACTTTTTCAGGACTTTATCTGATTTTTTGGATTTTTTCAGGACTTTATTTGATTTTTTTGGATTTTTTCAAGACTTTATCTGATTTTTTGGATTTTTTCAAGACTTTATCTGATTTTTTGGATTTTTTTAGGACTGTATCTGATTTTTTGGATTTTTTCAGTTATGCCCCCAGTGTGCAGACCCGTATGACATGATGATCTGTAGAATGCATGTGGAGACAAAGAAATTTATGACATGACCTATTGGAATGCAATATGCAGGATGAAGATGCACTTCCTATTCGAACAAGTTTGACTATCTTTGTTTTTTAGCATTTGTAATACACTGATTGAAAATGAAGGTGCAAAACATTTCATAGATAAGCGGTCAATTGATCTCTAAGACCCTTCGGAACATTCATCTCAACACACTTAGTGACTAGGATTTACAAATGGAGACGTGGAAAACTTCCCCATTGGTTCTTGAAACTTTGATCTTCTTTTGCCCATGTGTGTGCAGATGAGTTAATTCTTGCTCTTGTGTTCACTAAAGATCCTTAGCATCCTATATGACTAGCTACATGGATTATTCTAACTTCAAAAGCATCCCGAATACAGCCTCGTTGCCAACAAGCCTTGAGAGCTCCGACGAGGTTATAGACTGTAATTTCTCAAATATTGCTCCATTGCCGGTAGGCGTTCATAGCCCTAATGGAGTTACTTGCATGTTCCCATAGTCAAGCTTTTTATCGCATTTGTATGCGTGATGTTTCAGTTATTTATCATTGCTCTTTCTGCCTTTAGATGGATATTTGGCATTTTATTTTTATTTTCTTGCCTTGACTTGTAAGTAATTAAACCTACTTGGGTGTGACAATTACAGCGGCGTTGAAGTAGAATTTCAGATTTTTCACTAGTCATATGATCAACTAGGTGTCTAGAATGAATTAGAGATCTCATTAAGGTGTAAGATATAGCAATTGATAGATTGTGGGTTACCAAGTCTCAAATAGTGAAGCCACTACCCAACCATAAGTAAAGCGTCATCACAGGGTAATGTTGAAAATGAATTATTTTAGGACCCCAAAGACTTCATGTCTGAATATCTAAGAAAGGAGATGACCCTTGCTTCTCTTGAATGTAAACGAATGATAAACTTGAACAATTGCCTTGTTTTATTGATGCTACTATATGAAAATTTGGAATTTTTGAGAATGCAATGCATTTGAAAAGAAACTATTTGTAATGCAATGTTTTGAATGATATGATATGCAATGCGGAAAGTAAAACCTAAACTACACAACCCTTTAGGTACAATATATTTTTGTAGGTAGTTCATTGGTCTTTGTTTGAAGAGTCGGATAAAGATGTCTTTTCCAATAGGATATAAGGACTCAGATGGGTGTACACGTTTAGCATCTCCAATGTTGATTTTCTTATTTTTTGGATTTTGTGGATCATCGTAAGGAAATCTAGCTCTAGAACCCATGAATTCAGCTATAGCCTTATGCTTTTCAATGAAATCCAATCATGGTAGGTTCTCTTGCCCCCGGTCTTTCAAGTGTGAGTGTATGAGACAAATTGTTTTTGGTTTCAAAATTGTGACATGAGCGAGTGTTATGTCTATTTTTATTGATGCACTTGAATAGGATGATGAAACAATTGTTGACAAGTTGTTCTGTGTAGTATGATCTGGATTGGTGATTTCATTAATAAGGGGTTCATGAACAACTTTTGTAGAGGGATTGGGATCATGAGGAGAAATGGTAAGTTCGTTTGAGAGAGAATCTTGTGAGGAACATGGAGGATTATGACATGGAGATGAAGGGATGGAGGGACCTTGATCAGGATTTGGAGAAATAATAGGATTGTGTTTAGGACATGAAGGCAAAGGTATGCTTTGATCTTGTTTTGTAAAGGGATTATTAGGGAGGATGGAAGAGATGTCTTGATCTTGTTTAGGAGGTGGATGTTGGATGGGACTTGAAAGGACACTTTGTTCTTGAGATGGAAGGGTGTCATTATGAATGGAATAGAAAAGAGCAAGGGAATCATCATAAGATTCTTGGTCAGTGGGATCTTGATCAAAAATTGGGTTAGATGGAAGTGGTTGTTCTTGATCTTGATTTGTTTCAGGGTCCATTTCTTCTGATTTTGGATCATCATCTTGACACGGGGAAGGAGTTTGGATTTTCATGGGAGATTCTTGGAATGTTTCAACCTTTTGATTTGATGAGAAAGGATTTTGAATGAGACTTTCTAAATCATGACTTGGATTGGATTGGTTTTGTACGATGGATAGCCCTTGGGAGGTTGTGTTATTAGATAGAGATGGCATGGATTGGTTTTGTGTGACTTCAGGGGATAATGAAATGATGGATAGATATGGTTGATTTGGGCTTTGGTTGAAAGGGATTTGATTTTGGGTGAAAGATGTTTGATTTTGGGTGAAAGTTGTTTGATTTTGGTTAAATGAATTTTGATTTGGACTTTGGTTGAAAAGGGTTTGATTTTGGTTGAACGAGGTTTGATTTTGGTTGAATGAATTTTGATTTGAACATTGGTTGAAAAGGGTGTGATTTTGGTTGAATGAGGTTTGAATGTTGGGTTGATGTGATTGGTATGATTGATGTAGTGGGTTGAAAGAGAAAGAAGGTTTACATGACTCTAATGTTGGTTGAACTGAGGTAGGAATGCTTTTGTTGAAGAACGAAGGTTGGCATGTTTGAATGGTCTCACAAGAACTAGAAGGTTGGTCTGATACTGATCCCCTCGTGGCTATCACTTCTCTCATCATGTTTTCTAACCAGCCCCTATGGTTGTCAGGACTAGCCATGTCTGTCACTTGTTGTTGCAAAGTTTTGATTTGCTGAGCTAATATTTCTATGGATGGTGATGGAATAGGAATGGAAGGGATGAATCCTCCACCTTCCCTATGAAATGTATAATTCCAATCCATGATGTTTGCTTGTTTGGTTTGGACCTAGGATCACAACATGTAAGATATTTTCTCCATTTCTCTGGATGCGATAATGTTTGATTTAACTTGACCAACTTGTTTGAGTTGAGGTTGAGTTTGATTGATCCTCTGATTGTGTTTTGGACATTTGGGGTATGATTTTATAGGATGATTGTGCAAATGATGATGAACTAAGATAGACGTATATGAGGTCTAGATGAAGACGTAGATGATAATGTAGGACTATGTAACTAATATGGATGATAATGCAAAAGACTTAGGACGATAATGAGGATGTAAGTGGTACTTATGCAAAAGACGTAGGACGATAATGAGGACGTAAGTGGGACTATGCAAAAGACGTAGGATGATAATAAGGACGTAAGTGGGACTATGCAACGACTATGGATGATAATGAAGACGTGAATGACAACTATGCAAGGACTTTAAGATGATAATGAGGACGTAAATGAGGACTCTGCAAGGACTTAGGATGATAATGAGGACATAAGTGGGGACTATGCAAAAGATGATGTAAGGGACTGCCTGTGGTCACAAGTATGTAAGGACTTTTGAGAATCGGTTTCAAAATGGACTTTGTTTTTGGTAACCTCGTGTGTAGGACAATGTTTTGCAGTTTTCCATATCTGAGAGCAATGGTAGGTATGTATAGCTGACTGACTCAAATTTCATACAATCTCAAAAAAATTAGAGATACGTGGGATAGGGACTGACTCAATACTGGTCTAGTATAAAAAAGCACGAAATACAATCTTAGGCTGGATAGTGGACACCATTCAGTGAGGCCCTTACAATAAAATACCGAAACAAAATGAACAGATAGAGAGTTTGGCAACACTGGCTCTACTCCACGACACACACTTCTCGGGCATGCCAGTCTCTCTTACCCTGAAGATCCGAAGATCTTTTAGCTGAGGGATTCCTGTATCATAGTGTAAGGTACATGAAGGGTATCTATGGGGTACGATCCGCACTCCCGGATCCACTGAATGTAGGATTTTTGGCAGCTAATTTGGTTCTTAGTATTAGGTTTCGAGGGATCCTGATCTAATGACGGATTCTCAGAGCAAGCCACTTAAGGCTTTAGTTGAGCTTATCAATGCAGGGAAGGCCCCCACATACATCAAATTCACTCAACACTCTAGCCGCTTGACCAGTATATTTATATAGCAGCTCGAAAAACCCGCTCAAGAGTACGCTGGGAGAGATGATATCCCCAATGTATCCCAATTCGAAGTACCTCTGTGGGGTGATGAAATCCCCAGTCAAAGATACCCCTCACTATGTAGAATAAAAAGAAAATTTGGATGTCATTGTCACCTCCCTTCTTTCTCCCTTAGGCCCGATGGCGGGTAGAAAGTCAGTTAGTGCAACAGTAGGTCTACCCCAGACACAATGAAAAGTTATTTTCCCTTAAGAAAATGAAAAATGACTTAATCTAATGCAACCTGATTCACGTTCTTTTTATAGCCCAAATTTAGGTGTTAGATCCGCATGTGCATGTCAATTTTAAACACCAAATCCAATAATGAAGGCATACATGTCAATTTTAACCATTTGTTTGATTTTTAAGCACCAAAAACCAAGTGTGAGATACACGCATGTCAATTTCAGCCCATGTTCATTTTAAGCACCAACAACAAAGTGTGAGATTATCCATGCATGTCAATTTTAACTGTTGTTGATTTTAAGCACTAAAAATTGAAGTGTGAGATTTATCCATGCATGTCAATTTTAACTGTTGTGAGATGTGCATGCAAAATTACTAATCTAATCCTCTCTGCGAATCCGCCACAGGCTGTAAACAGAAGATTAGTAGCAAAATAAACCAACAGAAAACAAAAACCCAAAACTTGACAGAGGCGATTGCGTGATAATACCTGAGCGGATGCGTAATACTTACTGATCGAATGCGTAACCCTGACAGACCGAATGCGTAAACATGACACCAAATGCGTGACGATATCTGTGCGATTGCGTAGCAATGACAACTCGATTGCGTGACAGAATGCATACAACAAAAAAAATAAAAAAAATAAACCACTAAAGAAAAATAAACTCTATCAGGAATCTGCACAACCAATTGCGAAGCCCTAACCAAATCTTGCATCATCCACTCAATATTGATTAGATCATATTTAACTGTATAGGAAAGAACTAGGCTATTATATATGTCTAAGGCTAGTTCTTCTGAATCTTGTATCAATTTTTCTGCTTGGAGAAATTTTTGATATCATTTAGCTTCCTTCCTTTGTTGTTTCGTCCTTCTAGCACCTGAAATTTTGAATTGAACTTTTCTTGCCACAAACTTTGTTAATCAAATCCTGAAATAAAAAGAAATTTTGATTCTGGATTACCCAAATTTAAGACAGAATTATACAGAAGCACTAACAGATAGAAAAAATAAATAAAACAACAATTAACCCGACGAATGCATAACGCTGAAAGGTCGATTGCGTGATCTAGACAGGTCAATTACGTGACCCTGTCTGAGCGAATGCGTGAACCCGAAGGGTCGAATGTGTAATTCTGTCTATGCAATTGCATGACGATGTAAGTTTGATTGCGTGATGGAAAATCTTTTCTTGAAATTCGTGCAACCTGCAAAAAAAAAATAATTCCACACAATCTGCAAAAATCACACATAACACAGAAAAAAGGTTAAATTGTTGTTAGTTCACATCGGGTTCACCAAAATGTAACGCATTGCTAGAATTCATCTTCAAATAAACAAAGCTATCAATTAGAAACACCAGGGAAATCACGAATCCCTGTCTAATTAACAAATCTAACAAACTAGACAATGAAATAATGCAATCATCAAGAAAAACAGGAATTAAGAATGAAATCAATTCAAATAAAACTCCCTATTCCAAGATGTGCATATTGCTTCCATTGCTCTTCTTCTCTTCGTGGTATGATGGCTCTCAGATATTGCGCTGGTAACCTGCAAGTGACACAAAGATTCGAAGTTCGTGATTCAATGTAAAGATCGAGGAGGATTGGATGCTCAATTTATAGAAAATTGAAGAAGATTGATTGAAAGGTGGAACAAAATGATCAAGAGGTGTGAACTCAGGTGAGCTCAAATGCAAGTTGATAGTTGAACTGCTGATTGTAGGAGTGGAACTCAATAGATTGAATAGATTAAAGGACTCAACTGATTGATGAAAGAGTTAACTGAAGGAAGAAAAAGAATGATTGGAGGAAATAAAGAGGATGACATAGAGAGCTAAATTTAGAAAAAGCTAACTGAAGGATGGAAATAGAAGTTGGAGAGATAAATGATTTAATTAATTAATTTAGCATGTGCTTGCATTTAGATTTAAATTATCAATTTAATCTTTGCATGAGATTTTAATTCAAATAATTGAATTTATTTAATTCAATTTAGCTTTTGAATATATTTAGAACTTGACTTTGATTTTCAATTTGGTTTTTGAAATCATGCACATGTATTTAAATTTGGAAGAAATTAGAAGAATATGAAATTAAATGAAATTAGAATTTGGGGATTTGGAATTGGAAGAATTAATTAGCTAATTAAATAATTTAAAGAAACTATTTAATTATTTAGAAATGGAATTTAATTAAATAATAAAGACAATTTAATTTAAAGGATTAAATCACAATTAATTAAATAATAAATATTTAATTAATATTTAGAAGAGGGTTGAATAATTAGATGATTAGAGATAGAAATTGAGTAATTAGTTTATTTAAATAATAAAGATTATTTAAATTGGGAAATTAATCATAATTAATTAAATAATAAATATTTAATTAATATTTAGAAAATGATTAAAATGATTAAATGATGATAGAATAGGAAATAGAAATTGAGAATTAATTTATTTAAATAATAAAGATTATTTAAATTAGGGAATTAACCATAATTAATTAAATAATAAATATTTAATTAATATTAGAAAATGATTAAAATGATTAAATGATGATAGAAATAGAAATAGAATAATTAGAAAGATTATGAGGAAATATGAAATTAGAAGAAATAGATTAATTAACTTAATTAAATAATTAAAGAATTTTTTAACTAATTAGACGAATAATTAGTACATGATCAATGAGACATTTTAGGTGTCTACAGATAGTATTTTTACTAATCTTGTCATCTTATAATCTAGTTTAACTCATTTGTAGAATCATGCATAAATAGGATTCATTCATGTTAAAATCAATCAAAAGCATCCCTCGTTCTTGCATTCGTCATCCCTAAGTCACTTTGCTCAGTGATCTGAGAGCAAAGACATTGGCTTGAGGGACCTTGTGAGATAGAGAACCATGGAACCTACCTTGGGAACTTGATTCATTCTTCATGACTCCATAACTTGCACCAAGAAGTCCCATGGGTGTGTGTGGACAAGCCCTTTGAACAATATTTTCACATTTTGAGTTTCATCGACCCGCTTTTCTCGCATACATTTTTGGCGCCCACCGTGGGGCTTAATCCCATAAAACAAATCGGTTTTTGAATCTAAGCACTTTTGCAGGTACGCGGGAAACAGGAATCAGCATGTGGGGAACATCCCTTAGCGCATCTGGCTAACATTCCAGCGCATCCGGCTTACTGTTTGGCGCGTAGGACTCATTTCCTAGCGCGTAACAACCATCCCTCAGCGCATATAATTTTTAACATTTTTCCTATAGGTCTCGACGTGGAAACTTAACAGAGCAGTGCATTCGGAAAACATCTCAGCGCATCGGGTATGTCCAATAGCACATCTCGATTATCCTGTAGCACATACAGTCTTTTCTGTAGCGCATCACAAACAGAAGGCAAAAACTAAATTGTAACCGAGATTAAATTTAGACTTGTAGAAGTCCTCAAAAGCCAAGGTTTCTCTAACTGTTTTGATTGATATTTTGCAAGATTTATGACATTTTCTTGCAGGTGGAGCTCAATTTTATTTTAAGAGTTACAATAGTTTGAATTTTTTTTTACTAACTTAACTAAGTTAGTTAAAAAATTTAAAGTCTTTTAATTCTTGTTTGGATAAATTTGAACTCATCTTTATTTTGGGCAAATAAAAAGAGCAACAAAAACATCTTTCTATTGGCATATGTGCAGAGTATGATGACGTGATGATATTGTATGTTGTCATTGATGTCAATATGCTAAAGAGTGAACTGGTATATTGAAGTAAGCAAATTGCAAGAGAACCGGTATGATGTTGTGAACCGGTATGATATTGTGAACCGGTATATGTGAAAAAGTGAAGCGGTATGTTTGTCCAAGTGAACCGATATATGTGAAAAAGTGAAGCGGTATATTTTTCCAAGTGAACCGGTATATGGAATGTTTTGTATCAAGGTCTCATATGGTATGACTACCGGTTGGTAGTCTTAGCTTCAGGGTTTCCGGTTGAAGTGTTCTATGCCTATGTGATTCAACCGATGACATTGTGTGATGAGTTAGCATTGTAACGAAGAACAGATTGTGTTGCCACATCAGCCTTGTGCGCGTGAAGGATCTTGCATGAAGGAGATTGATCCTATCTACCTCGGGAATGTGTGAAGTCTCTGTAAATGGTGGAGAACGCGTGATGGGTTATTAGCTTCCTGAAGCGGCAAAGAATGAATGATGGAGAGCATCTTGAGATATGATTCAAGACTATTGTATTCAATGCAGTATGTTCAATGGTTGGGATTGAACCAACTGAATTGCTTGACCTAAATGTTTAGGGTTTAGGGTTTATGCTACCGACCTATCTATTTCCTATAAGGTCGATGTTGTTTTTCATGATGAAGTTGTTGGCAAATGTTGTGTGTGTATCTAAGTGTAGAGATACGTGATTCTTGCCAGACCAGATAAGAGAATAGATACCTATAGAGTGTGATTGCAGAAGGAAGGAACTAAAGCGGATCTACATTGGCATTGAAGTGTTGTTACCAGATCATTATAATACCTGTTGACCTCTAACCACTTCAACAGTTGGAAAATCCCTTAACAGGGTAGCTTTAACAGACTTGCTGTAAAATCCTTTAATAGGGTGACTCAAAATAATTGAGTTCTTAAAAATCCTCTAACCAAGTAACCTTTAACAAGGTTTAACCCTTAACTGGGTATTTTAGCCATCCCTTAACCGGGTGATCCCTAGCAGGATCGGTTCCTAACAGAACCTATTGTAAAGTCTTTAACCGGACTAGGCTCCTCACAGAGTGGACTTCAAAAGGGTTCAAAGAACAGCTTGTGGGTATTCATCCCCACCGTGGTTTTTCCCAGTTGGGTTTCCACGTGAAAAATATGTGTGTTATGTGTGATGCTTTTCATGCAATGCTTTGTTATTCTCTATCAAGCGGTAAAATATGTTGAAACAGTAAGTCTTTACATTTTTGTTGATGTATTACTAGTATATGAATATGGGTGAAATGGAAATAAGATGTTAGATTGTGTGGAAAGCTAAGAGTTACCGGTTTACGTCAGTCACATTCTTACTATGTTTAACCGATAGTAATCTGGTTTGGACCGACATTATTGCTTGTTAGTCAAGTGTAGTGTTCTCAGTCAAATCGGTTCAAGGAAAAGTGTTCCCCCCCCCCCCCCCTCTCAGTACCGGTTTATTACTAACTGTTCATCATTGATTCATCACTTTCTTACTTTCTTAGGAGAAAAATTTTCATTTTGGGCTCTAAAAAGAACAAGACAATCTTTCCATTTTTGCAAACAAAGAGCTTTAAAAAGAACCTCACCATCCTTTGGTGCATAAAAGGATCAACTTTTAAATTTTTTTGCAAAGTAAAAGAACTTCATTTGTCCAATTCATTCAAAGTTAAAGAGGGAAGTTCTTCCCCTTTTGCCGATTTTATTTTGTTGATGCCACATCGGAGTTTTGCTTTTTTGATCAGGTTCCTTTACTAGATTTGATAATCATTGCTTTAAAGGGATAAAAGGAACACCATGTTTTTGTGGAGCAACATCTCCATATAGATTTTACCTAATCATTGCAATAAAAAGTTAAAAAGAACACTTGTTTGCTTTGCTGCGAAAGTGGAAGGTATATGCTCTCCCCTTAACTGGGTGATCAAAAAACCAGACCACTCTTACGCTTTCAGTGTTTATTGCATTAAATCCTTTAGCAGGCCTGCCTTCCCGAGGGGTTGAAAAACACTTAAAGTCATTCCTTGGCCGGTGTGAAGGGAACGACCTAAGTGGGAAATGGCTTTGACGCCAAGTGTTCCAACCCACTATAATAAAATGTGGAAAGTGATGAAAGTCTTTTTCAACGGTTGTGCACAGCGATTAGCCTTCCCTTAGTATCCTTGAGATATGTAAATCCTTTATTCTAAAGGTTGGGAAGCCTCCTGAGGGAGTTTATCACTGACGGCCGAACGGGAAGCCTGATTACGAACTTTAGCATAGAAACTTTGAGCTGAGTCAGTATCCAAACATTTGTAATATCGTAGTGTAAGGGTGGGGAAGAATTCACCCCCAAGATCGCTCACCATATATCTCCCAAGATAACTACTCAATTATGAAGCAATTCACTTTGGGTTAATTTATGGCAAAAGGCAAAAAAATGGGTGCTTCCTAGGGGGTGACAAGGTTGTTTGAGCTGACGGAGTATCGAGACTAGTGGGCTATGATATTACTTATGACCCTTGAATAAAGAGTCTGACTGAATTGTATGTTGTTGTATCTAAACCTGTTAAAACATTAGGGATTTGAACACATCCTCGCAGAACATACACTCATTGTTTAGACTAAGTAAAATGGTTGCTTCTTTTGTGTCGTGCTTTCATTTATAACTTCATAAAATCATCCATCATCATTGAAAACAAAGTTCCAAAAATTACAGAAAAACCACCAAGTCAAACTATCAGGGCAGTCTAGCGCGTAAGAGAAACTTCTTAGCACGTAGAAACCATCCTTTAGTGCACTCGAACTTCACTTTAGCGCTTCATCAAAATCCAAAACTAGCAGTTTAAACTTAGCATTTTCTGGAAACATTATGCGTTGAAGCAACAACTTAGCGCGTGGGGATCAAGAATTAGCACGTAGAGACTAGCAGTTAGCGCATTGGCAGCCCATATTAGCGCATCCTTTTAGACCAAAACAAATTCAAAACAACCAGTTAGCACGTTACACAGGGCAACTTAGTGCGTGGAGTCTTTTTCTTCAGTGCGTTGAGGAAATTCAGTAGCGCATTGGGTTTCTGTCTTAGCGCATAGCAGAAACTGAGAAAACAAGGGGCAAAACATAGGCTATTTTTGAAAAATCTGAAAACAATTTATCAAGTTTTCTTTCCTCAACTTGAACTTCATCAAACAGAGAATCAAAACAGAGTATCGAAAACTATTCCCAAAGCAAGTTCTCCGTAAAAAATTTGAAAACTAGTCGCGAGATAAAACACATCTCTCCTATCAAAATCAGGAAACATCATCGCATGTATCAAAAGGTCCTTCAATCAAACGGATTGTTATCCAAAAACATACTTGTTTTAAACTCCAAGTTGTCAAATTGAGTTTCCATATCAAGAAAGCTCCTATTCCATATCATTTGACACGCTTTGTCGTGAGGGGGCATCTAAACCTTCATTTGATAAAGTAAGGCTTGAGTTTCTAAACAAGATGGCTAAATCCAAAACAAAAAAAAGGAAACCATTGATCGCTTGTGCATGACTAATCCTCATATTTTGAGAAGAAAGAGTATTTATCATAGCACTAAGTTAAGGAAACAACAACCCAGTTCTTTGAAACTTGCCAAACGGAATAAATTTTTATACATCAATCGCCAACTCTTCAAATCTCATCGAACATTCCTCCATCATATGCGCTTGTATCTTCAAGATAAAACAAACGAATTTGACAAGGAACCATTGAAGAGTAGAGCATTCTATTGAAAATCAGCGTTCAGTCAACGCCTGAATCAAGGAAGAAAAATCAATCCAACTTTCTTCCTCGAAGTGTGCATCACTTACGATATACCTTGATTTGAACCACCAACCCCTGAGCAAAACATCAAAGAGGAGTTCATTCCCTTTGTAACAAAAAGTTTCTACTAGATGCCCATTGTTACTCACTCTCAATGAAACAAACAAAGCGAAACACAACTAGAGTCCAGCATGGCTCGAAGATTATCAAATCCTTTCAAATGTCCAAATCTAGAAGACACCGAAATTTCTTAGGAACTCCTCTAAGAGTGTCAAGAAAGTGCTTAATTTCAAAAACTTGTGGAAAGACTCATGGAAAACGACAAGGAAAAATACCGACTCATGCTCACAAGCAAAGGAGTTAAACTCCTTGAAGACTTTGATACTGACATATTTAGAACAAGGTCTCGACATTATGATTATCAAGAACGACAAAGAGAGGAGGAAGCACGTGACCTTGAGCAAAACATACCTGAGCAAAATCTACCAGAACAAAATTTGCCCGAGCAAAACATCCCTGAGCAAAACATACCCCGACACATGCCATTTCAACTTAGAAACAATGCGAGGGAAGAACTCTTCCCTCGATAGGCAAATGCACCTTTGATTGCTCTCACTCAACAAATGCAAATGTTGCAAAGACAAATGCAAGACATGCAACAGGGACAACAATACAGTATACCTTGAATGAAATTTGTCCTTATCCTTTTGACAGACGGTTAAACATGGTACCTTTTCCCCCAAATTTAGACGTTCCCAAATTTGACAAATATGATGGGAAAAGTGATCCCCGCGATCATGTCTGGGAATTTTGCACCATGAGCCTAGAATTTGCCCATGATGACACCTATTTGATGAGGCTATTCCCAAGAAGCTTAGGAGGACAAACAATGGAATGGTTATCCAAAATCACACCTCCTCTCAGATCCTTTGATGAATTAGTCAACAAATTCATAACTCAATATTCCTACAACATTCAACATGCCATCACCATGCTAGATGTCTACAATACCAAACAAAAGAACAATGAAACATTCATGGTATTCCTTCAACGTTGGCGATGTATGGTTTCAAGATATCCTCGAGATGTGCTCGAAAAAGAAAAGATGGAAATTTTCATCGACAACTTGAAAAGTGAGATGAGTTACAGGGTCAAAATCCAATGCATACCATCTTTTGCTAAAGTGATTGAGAATGGCATCCAAGTAGAAGAGGCATGTGTCAAAAAGGGAACATTGAAATTATTCAAAGAAGGAACAAATTCATCCAACTACAACAACCCAAACAACAACAACGTAGACAAATCCAGATTCTGGACCAAAAATAAAAACACTGGAAATGAAGGAGGAAACGAATTAAATGATGCAAAATCCAAGCAACCAATGCTAGTGTTATCAGGTAATCCTCAAGCTACAAAGAATCCAAAAGGTGCTAACCAAGACTGATAGGGAGTTTGCTAGAAAGTGCTCAACAAGGATGTTTAAGTCTAATGGTTCAATTTGTTTCCCAAAGACTTGTTTGAGGCTATTGTATATGTTTGCAAAATCATTCTTGAGGTTTTAATGCCAAGCAACTCATGCATCACTTTCCAAACAAACTCCCCTTTTGAGTGAGCTCATTCCCTTGCTCATCCACTATTGACTATATCCAACCATTACATACTTTCCTACACATTCCTCTGTCCTTTGGGCATTATTATGATTTTTCTTTGTCATTACAAGCTCCTCCAAATGGTTTAGGAACCTAGGCAAAAGTATTGTCTTTGACCTTGTGTAATTTTGGGGTACTTAAGCATTTTTGGTCTTCTTACTCAATCCCTTTGCTAGGCTACAAACCCCAAATGTCTTTGTCATACTATGAAGAAGGTGGAGGGGTGTCCTTCAATGTCCCTAGATAGCTATCCATAGGTTCTTCAAGTTCTATCAAACCCAAACCAATCGGGTTCTTGAAAAGTGTGAGTTTTGCAGTCAAAAGGCTTGTAGCCCGTGGAGGGCTAATTGGCACCTTTTCGTTCACCCAACCCAACGATGGGAAATTCCTCCAACAAAATTGACTTGGATGGTGTTTTAGAGGTATATGCTAATATATTTTCATGGTTTAGCCCACTGTTAAAGCAAAATGAGGACTGTCCACTATTTATGGCACTTTTGTAGGGTTGGGTGAGGGTTTTAGTTCTTACACCAAAGTATCTCACTCCTAAGCTTAGTTCAAACCTTTGGTAGAACATACCAATGACTGCCCTGCCACTAAAAATCAAGCATTATGACAAACACTTGGCAAACAAACTGAAAAAGAACAAAAACACTGTCAAAATCACTGTTTTTTCTGAGTTTTCACTGTCTGGACTGCATTACATTGGGTTAGAACTTCAAAACTGCCTGCACCATAATGTCAAAAATCCTTAAAAAAACACAATAACTTTGCAGTTAATAAGTATAGTTAGGTCTTCATACATAGAAGGTTCCAAAATCAAACTTGGTGCCAAAAAAAATAATATTTCCCAAAATGGGGAGTTCACTGCCCTTCATAAACATTGACACTTTAAGATGCAAGATGAATAAAGTTTGGTGCTCCAACTTGCTCCGATTCACTCATAGGGAAGGTGCAGACCTTTTCCCAACGTTGTTAGCTCAAATAGACTTTGAGAACAACATTTTGCTCATAATTTCAACTACTAGCCAAGTTACCCACTCAACTTGCCTAGTAGGATCTCACACAAACTCCTTGTGCATATCCCTGGCCAAACAAGAAAATATTTACACTGTAAAATCTCTCATAAACTTGACCAAGCTCCTCCATGGGAGCCCAATGAAGTTTTTCAGTCAAGTTGATCCATTATGGAGTACAAACCCTTGACAGGGCAGTGAGCACACAGAATGAAAGAATTTTTATTTCACCAACTTGCAAAAAGGAAAACCAGTGCAATGATCAATTGAATAGAATTGGGAAACCAATATTTACACTTCCCAAAAGGTACAATACGGACTAGATGGGCTACAATACAGAATGTTGCTCTAAAAGAGAGAAAAACACATTAAAAGCTAGAATTTTGCACTTTTTTATTGAGAAAGACTTTGTTTCCACATTTTCCAACCCTATACAAGGAAGAGGGTTGTATATTTAAAGGTATTTTGAGTTAGTTAAGATTTCCTGTATAGACATATTGTTGTAGCATTGTTTTTCACATTTTTGACTTCAAAAATGACAACTTTTCAACAAGGTGAGCAACTTTTGTTGCACAAAATGACATCTTGGACAACCAAACATATTCAACTCACCTAAAAACCTAATAAATTCTTAAAAACACTTATTAAACATGTTTCAATTCTTTGGAAATCATTTTGAGACCTTTTTGGCAATTTTACACATTTTTGCCAAAATTGTCAACTCAAGTCCTGAAAGGCAAAACTTGACCTCTTGAGCACAAAATGAGATCAAAACCACTAGAAAAGACACAAAACAACCTAAAACAAAATTATAAACATAACACAAGACATTACAAACATGAAAGAATGAAATACTCAAAAAGGAGAGTTTTTACTCAACTAGGTGCTCCTGCACCGAAGACACTAACACTTATGCACCAAATACCAATCAAGATCATCTCAACACAAACAACACCAATAATATCCAAAGCAATAACACTAATCGAGGACCAAATACAAACTCATGAGGTAACACCAACAACTTTCCAAAATGCATTTACACACCACTAGGGTAATCATTGGAGTCAGCATTCAAAGAACTCTTGGCAAACAAAATTATCTCCTTACTAGCAATCAACAACTTTGAACCACAAATCAAACAACCCTGGTGGAATGACTCACACTTTTGTGATTTTCATCGCAAAAAAGGTCATCAAACAAATGATTGCATGAGACTGAAAAACATTGTTCAAGACATGATTGATAGAGGCGATTTAATAGTCGATGGTCTCAAGACAAATGGTAACCATGGAGCCTTTAAGAATCCTCTTCCAAACTACAACAAGGATGGAGCTTCAATCTCAAATGATACACATGGAGCTCGTATCAATCACATATACAGTAACACCATCAATCATATATCAGCTGAGAACAATCAAGTAAACGCCATTACGATCAAAGACAAGCGTGAACATGAATCCATCAATGTAACCACCAGAGCTAAAAAATATGTCTTGAAGGGGCATACATCAACAACAAACACCATACCCAAAATTCAATATGATCTAGTCAGTCAACTGCGCAAAACTCCTACTCAAATATCTATACTGGAGTTGCTAAAACTTTCACCAAAACACAA
Source organism: Cryptomeria japonica (assembly GCF_030272615.1). Taxonomy (NCBI): domain Eukaryota; kingdom Viridiplantae; phylum Streptophyta; class Pinopsida; order Cupressales; family Cupressaceae; genus Cryptomeria; species Cryptomeria japonica. Next base: position 202,555,323 of record NC_081409.1, read on the forward strand.
AGACATCTTGGAACAAGCTCTACTGGGAACAAATGTACCTCAAGATCTGGATGCTGACAAATTCCAAGCCATCGTGGCTCATATGACAGGGCCTCATAACCTTACCTTTTCTGAGCATGATAATATCTCATTGAGCCATCCACACAATACTCCACTCCACATTGAAGTCTTGGTCTACAAGCATCGAGTTAAAAGAGTATTAATAGATGGAGGAGCTGGACTCAATATTTGTACCTTGAAACTTATCTGTGCATTAGGCTTCTCTGAGCAATCTATTGATCCACGCAAAAAGATCACTATCAAAGCATATGATGATGAAGAGAGATCATCCAAAGGAATAGTAATGTTACCAATTCAAGTAGGACCAATACAAAAGGACACTATGTGCCAAGTCTTAGACATAGAACTCACATATAATATCTTATTGGGTCGACCTTGGATACATGAAATGCAAGCAGTACCTTCTACTTATCACCAATGTGTTAAGTTCCCCTACAATGGACAGGAGATTTCTATATCAGCAGATCATAACCCTTTTCAACACTGTAATGCTATGGGGGCAACCCAAGACAACTTGGTTCCACATAATAGAGAAAAACAAAGTTCCTCAACACCAGATCTCCAGCAAGAAAAGTCTAAACCACTATCTATGGATTTCAAACAGAAAATAAAAATCAAAGAGCAAGGCATGGGAGAATACTCTTTGGAACCCTTGTGTTTGGCCAACTTACCAGCATCACCTAAATCTCATGGATTACCTACATCATCAACGCATCAAGCAACACAACCCATCACCAAATTTGATGGCAAATTTATCCAACTAGGCACTCTAGCACATGAATAAGAGGAAAAGGACATCCTTAGTTGGCTATACAAGGATGAGGAAGAAGACAGATTAACTACTATGGAAGTAGCTATACCGGCACACCTGTATAGAAAAGGCTACTTGATCATGCAACAAATGAGATACAATGGAAAAGGACCTATCGACAAGCATCAGGAAGGCGTCATAGAACCATTAGATCCTCCTTCACAATTCAGTAAAGACAAAACAAGATTGGGCTATGAACACACTCTACCACCCAGGAAGACACCAAGAAAATACCAAAAACCTCAGTGGAAGGCAAAGAAGAAATACAAGGAGGACTCATGGCAGGAAGCACTATTTGAATCAACAGAGACACTACGCAAAGAATGTGAATATCAAGAACGAAAGCAACATCAAGAGAAGCCCATCAATCAAAAGAAGGAAGCATCTACTTCCGAAGTACATCATGTTCAAGAACTAGTGTCCGACAAAGAGGAATCACCTCCTGATAACATCATTCCTCCCCGAGGAGAGACAGTATATGAACAAATGCAAAGAGTGGAAGCAGGATCTGACACAGAATCAAAGAAAACTATCAGACTTGTATCAATCATCAAAGACTTGTTTTCACCCTACAACATACCCATCCACAACACTGCCAGAATCTGGGATAATACCTCTAAGACTGATTCAAATGACTATGAATGGGGAAGTTGTTCTAATGTTACTGAAGATATTGTTGCAAATGACATTCATACACTCATCTCTCAAGAAGAACACAACACAGAACCTAGACTACTTGAATTTGGTCCACAAAATATCTATGACGCCAAGGAAAATGAGTAGCGACATTACGAGCAAGTCTACACAGAAGATGATACCATCGAAGACCTCAATGAAATCCTTAACTTATTTAATATCTCGACCAACCACAATGATACCTCCATCCTAACACTTACAACAACTGAACTTGATCCACCTAATGACTCTTTACCACTTATCTTTCCTGACCTCATAGATTGGGACGAACCTGAAAGTCATGACATACCAATTTTCCCAAACGATAGATTCCATTATCCATTACTTGTGTACCATCAACCTAGAAACAGACTCTACTAGTGAAAGAAGTAACGACATCTGCAATTAGGGGAGTGCCAAGTCTCTTAGTTGCAAAAATGAACAAAATAAAGGATCTACTGCTGAAAACCAGTCAATGGCAGCAATAGATCACAAAAAGTAAAAACAAAGGATGCATATGAAGGTGAAAACCTTTTTAAGACACCTAAAGATGGGAGACTTGACACTCTTCCTGAACATTATCAGGAGCGATCACCCATATTGATTGAGCCTACTCAATCAATCAACATTGGTACAACATAAGCAGCCAAAAACATACACTTTGCAGAATCTTTGATAGAGGAAGAAAAACCAAAGTTTATCCAATTTTTCAAAGAAAAGCAGATCAACTTTGCTTGGTCGTATACAGATATGCCCGGGATTGATCCACAGTTAATCATGCATCACTTATCCATTGCTCCAGGAGCTAAACCAGTCAAGCGAAAATTAAGAAAGATGAATCCCCATGTAGCACTCATGGTCAAAGCTAAGCTGAAAGATGTCGGATTTATTTGACCTATCGACTATGATGAATGGATTTTCAACATCGTACCAGTATCTAAACCAGATGGTAGCATCAGTATTTGCACCGATTTTAGAGATGTCAACAAAGCCTATCCAAAGGATGACTTTCCTTTGCCAAGTATCGACATAATTGTAGACCTTACAGCAGGCCATGCAATGCTATCACTAATGGACGGTTTTTCGGGCTATAATCAAATCAAGATAGCCCCAGAGGATCGAGATAGAACAACATTTACCTATCCTTGGGGAACGTATTGTTGGAATGTCATGCCTTTTGGCTTAAAGAATGTTGGGGCAACTTATCAACGAGCAATGACAACAATCTTTCATGACATGATGCATACCTTCACGGAGGACTATGTGGATGATTTACTAGCTAAATCATTTACCCGAGCAGAACATCTAATCATCTTAGAAAAGATTTTTGACAGATTGGAGAAATTCCAAGTCAGGCTCAACCCTAAGAAGTGTGTCTTCAGGGTTACATCAGGCAAATTAGAAGCATATGTCAAGAAAATGCCAATAGGTTGAACACCAATAGTAATGAAAATTCATATCAACCTATTGTAGGGTTAACATCCCCACTATGAGATGCTATCTATCCACTTGGGGTGGAGGATAATGGTAGTGCCAATGCTTTTGAGTTGTTCCATACAAAGTTCAACATAGTTTCATCTTGAAACCCTACAAATTTAATCTCTTATAGACATAACATATCTAGGTAGGCTATATTCTTCATGTAAGACCTAATCACATATTTCCTATCAGAATAATCTCCCCCTCACATTACAACTACCAATCTTCAATTTATTATAAGTTAGGAAGGGTGGGACTTCTCTGATTCTTGTAGAGCCTATCAAAACATTTAGGAATCTTATCCTCTTTTCCCCTTTTAGAGATATTTTTCTCCATGCTATAGTCAAGCTTCTTAGGTCTATCATTAAGTTTTTTTTTCATACTATGTTCTTTAGTTAATGTTGGCTTTAGCAGGGAAGGAGAGATGTCCATACTAGAAGTTGAGTATAGGGGATCCATACAAGACATCACCAATTCTTTACCAAAGGTATCATCTCCTAGTTTTAGATTAGAGTAGTTGGATTTAGCCCCATCCTCCACTCCTTGGAGGATGGTTATATCCAAATTTTGTTTGACCACCTCTGCCTCATCTTGACTGGCCTCAAGAGCTAATTGCTAGGCATTTTTGGGCCCTGCAGGCCCTTTCTCTCTAGGCTTCTACTTAGGTTTAGGTTTGCTAAAGTTGTCCTTGGGAGAAAATGGGTCATTGGCTCTGATAATCTCTATTTCTCCCTCAAACAAAGGGTCAACCAAGGATATACATTTTTTCACAATCTTATTAGAGACCGATTGGTCTCCCTCTTTGATTTCCTTATCACCATTAGTTAAAAAACAATGCCTTTTTTTAGAGGAGTCTATTTTTTTTTGAACTATCTTCCTTTCTAGACAAGTTATTGTCTATCATTTAGTATTAGAGGGGTTGAAAACCCTAGCCAGTGTGACAATGGCTTTAGGGCAATCTTTTCTTAGATATCCATTCATTTTACACAAAAGAAAGAATTTAATGAGCCCAGAAGTTCAATCTTATAGGAAATAATCTTATTTTCCACTTGAACATAAATTATTTCAAGATTTTTTGCATCTGGGTTTAAAGATATCAAAATGCTAGCATTCAAATGGGGGTAGAGTCATCCTAGACTATTCAATTTGCATTACATTCCCTAGGGGTTTTAGCATGCTCAGAATGAATTTCTAGAGTCAAGGAGGAATGATATTCAATTCTACCCAATTGGGAGTAAACCTAGCAACCACTTCACCAAAATCCTCTTTAGGCGACTAAGAAAGGGCACAGAACATGGACTACCCTAAATTCTGAAATTCTTTCTAAATCACCCTCTCTTGCATGCCGTGATTGCTAAATAAGACTACAAAGAGACCTCTTTGAACCATTAAATAGAAAAACACATGAATTCCTGTATGTTTCCCTAAACTGAAGCAATCCAATCATTGAAAATTTTTTGAGAAGGCAAAAAGTTAACATCTAAACAAATAAAGAATGTAGCTATATTCTTAAGCCCTATTTCTTTTTCTTTTAGAGATTTCAAGATATCATCATTGGGAGAAATGGAGAGGACCTTAGGGTTGGAGGGGGCATTACCAGAGCTTCCTTCTTCACAATATCCATCTCTGAGGATGCTTCTATCTCCACTTCTGTTTGTGGAGGTCCCTAAAAGTCTATTTCCATCCACCAAGGTTGTGTTGGTGGGGATAATTCCTCCATGCTTTTGCACAAAAGCTACTGTGGCCATACAAATATCACAATTTGCATATGAATTAACCACACTCTTATATGAAGTCTTATTGATATCTCCAAAATCCTTTTGGCTCTCATTTATTACAACTTGAGGGGCTACATTAAATTCATTTTCACCTTGCCCTTGGTTGAGCATGTCAACCTCATTTTCTATCGACAATGTCTATGTAGCAAACTAAAAAGTATTGACAAGACATTTTTTTGATATTTGTTAAATAGATTAAAAATGAGAACATAATGTGTTTTGAATTATAATCTATTTAATAAATGTAAACAAAAAAAGAAAAAAGGTCTTACCAGTGCTTTTTAGTTTGTTGCATAAACAATTCCATTTTCCATAGGCCAAGTTGGCCCAAGAGAGGAGAATCAACACCAAGCGTACAATGATGCATTTGAAAAGATAGGGGCAATGAATGTAGAACGTAAAGCCGACCTAGGCCTGGAATTTGACAGTCACCCCTATCTGTCTTATGAAAATTTAAAAATGGTTTGGTTATTTCAATGCATTTCATTTGACATTTTAACAAAAATATTAATTGTAAAAAAATATATATTAAAACAATGCAAAATTAGAAAAAAATGATAAATTAGTGATATATACAAAAATCTTAAATTTACTTAGTTTCTAAATTCATACTTAAAAATGTTCTTGATAATCTTCCTTACAATTATATTCTGTTTTGAAAAGATTCTCTCTCTATATATTTGTAATAAACATTATAGAAATATATATTACATATTAATATTAAATAAAATCAGTTAATTATTATTAATAATAAATGTCAGCATTTTAAATTTTATTTATTATTATCATTAGTTTTTAAATTCATATAAAAAATAGAAAATATGTTAAAAATTATATTAAAATATTAAAAAAATTAGAAATAATTATCTTATTTTTTCAAAAGATTCTAAATCAATTTATATTTTATAATAAATATTATAAAATAATATATATTAATATTATAAATTAGAATATTATATTTTATTTAATTATAATATTTTTTAACAATTTGAAGTATTATATATATACAATTTTATAACAAGTGCGACATAGTGTACCTTGTTTTTAGTATAGTTTTAATAATAATTACGATTTAATTCAAATAATGATTATATTTTAAAAATTATAATAATTAAGATAAAAAATAATGTGCGGGAAAATAGGTAAACAACAATTTCGCTTTTTAATATGACAGTTGTTATCGGAAATGATCTGGGTAAAGTCAAGCTTCCATAAAATGCAGGAGTCGCGTGAAATTTGCCTTTCATTAAGCAACATTTGATTAATCTGGTTGTTAAAAACAAAAATAAAACCTTATTTGTAATTGGTTCAAATTAAATTTTTTAATAACTAGTTAACTGTAAAAAAGAAAAACTGATTACAATAGTATTTGCCGGCAAGTACTAAAAATAGAATATGCGAATTAATCAGGACTAGTAAAAAAAATTTAAATTGTCATATAGACCATCAAATTCCAGGCCTGGCCCGACCTAAAACCCCACGATGGGGGAAAACATGTGTCGCGGAAAACAAAGTTTAAACTCCAAAGACATTGCCATTCTCAATGAGACCAAATAAATAACCAAAAATTTCAAAATTGCAGAAAGAACCAATCTAAAAACCTGCTCTTTGAAACCATGAGCGACGTACAAGAAACCATGGCGCAAAGAACCTGTCGCACAAAACTTTGGTGTTAACCATTCGTGTTTACTGACTGACAGTCAGCTGCTATGTCTATGCTTCCACATTTTGCATACATGTCCACTAGGGCAGTTGCAGCTATACCATTTTACATAATTCCTTTCCTTCACCTTGTGGTGGATGTCCATACCCCGTTCCAAAGCTTCCATTTAAGCACGGGCAGGGAGGATGCTGGCAAAGATTGCGGAGTCTGGCTTTACACCTGCGAATTACATTCGATTGAAAGTTTCTAAATCCAATTAAACAAACACATTTTGTGCATATCCTGCAATCATAGCATTCAGCGAAACCACATTTCTGTGAGGCATTCTGTCAAACAGTTCACGTGCCTTGTCTACGCTTCCAGATTTTGCAGAAATGTCTACTAGAGCATTTCCAAATGTAATATCAGAAAAATCCCTCTTCCGTTATGTTTTGATGGACGTCCATACCCTGTTCTAAGACTTTCATTTTTGGCACAGGCCGGGAGTATGCGTGCAAATAAAAACTGGGCGGGTCAGAAGCTTGTCTGTTGCAACTTGCATAAGGAGATCTTAAGGACGGGAAACAGTTGAAAAAAAATAAAACTTGCGTGGGCAAACGTGAGTGATTTTATTTTTATCAGGTGGATTTTTGTTTCTCTTCATTTGATGTTTGTATCACTCGGCAAGTGTTCTGACACGTTTGTGACCGTAATTTCATTAGCTTTAAACTCACTCACTTCGGTAATTTAATTTGTGTACTCACTTATTTTATGTTTCCGTTTATACAAGGCGTGGTAGAACACAGGTGGATGGGAGAAATGGATGCGTGAACAGCGGAGGTTTTTTCTGCTTCCTGGGTTCTGCTCAGTGCTCTGCGGGGACAGGTTTGCCCGACATTCTTTCCTTTTACCTTTTCTTGGCGAAGTTCTTTTAAAACTTTCCTGCCTTTTCCTCAAAAACTGCAAACTGGGGCTCTGTAACCTGCTGCTAAGCAGAAATGTACTTGTAAACCATGGTTAAGCATCGAGAATACTGTCAAGGCAGCCTTTATACGGAGACCTAAGGGTTTGATGCTGAAAAAACACACGTTTCATTGAAAAACAATGTAATGTCCCTTACTAGATATAGGCCTTTTTAACAGCAATTACCTATTTTAAATTTACTCATGACTTAAATTAATTTGCTTGATTAGGAGACAATTTCCATTCTTAACTTGCTAACAGTATATCTGAAACAGATATTTATCACAATACTCAATGTAATTATCCTTGAATCTAATATCCTACTGCAATCAAGAATGCATAAATTTATAAATCAGAAACAGGGCTTGAGACTTACCTGGTATTAGAGGGATGGAGACTAATAAAGATAATCTGCACACACAAGGAAAGACAAACACCTACATACATATTCAATTATTATAATTAGATCTAATCTATTCAAGCAGATAGAGTTGGATAGTTGGAACATGAGAGGGGTTGCGCAGGTCCGTTGTCTACCAAGCCCAAGGAATGGTTGCTTCTAATCTCCTTGCTAGACTTGGCGGTCCATGTGGCTTACCCTTGTACCCATACAAGTCTTACCTTGTGGGTTTGGCATAGAGGGTGCAATTTGGCTCCTTGGCTGTAATGTCCCCACTTTGAAATAGAATTTAATAATAAATAGTAATAATAGAATTAAAATATGAAAAATTAAAATTAAAATATAAAAGAATATGATTAAATATAAATTTAATTAAGTTAATGAATGGTCAAAAGACATAAAATGAAAAGTTGTGACTCCCTCAAACATGAGATATAAAAGGGAGAAGAGAACCTCATTTGAGCGGGGATAATTTGGGAATCAGAAGTGCAGATCTGATTTAAAGAAGAAGTGCAGATCTGATTTGTGAAAGGTTGTGTCCCTTTTAAAGGGCATAAATAATGAAGAGTTGCACTTTCTCAAAGGGTGCTAATGGTGAAAGGGTATGTCTCTTGCCAAAGGGCATACATGATGAAGAGGTGTAACCTCTCCCTCACATTGAGAGATATAAAGGAAAGGAATCGAAAGCCTCCGATGACAGCACCATGGATCAGATTAGATCAGAACTGTAATTAAGTTACAGATAGTAACATCCTTGTTCTTGGTGGTATGCATGGGGATTATGGAAAAGAAAGGAAGAAGCATACACAACAGTGATTATCGAATCAGAATATCATCAAGCATTCACTTAGACCAAAAGGATCGAAAGAGGGAAGAAGATGAGATTTGGACGTTAATTAATGAAGTAAATAGTAGACTCAAATGCATAGTGGGAACTATGGTATGCGTTCCCTATATATGACGCATTGCATACTATTTATCTAAATGCTACCGATTAAATGATGCCTAGTGGCTATGACCGTTTTGCATAGTATAATAAATATATATTTGAATATGTTTGTAAATACAGTAGCAATATTTATATAGAATTAGTTCATGTGAGGTGTATGCACTTGAAGAAGTGGTCCAATTTGCTTGTGGCATCTTGTGGGAAGAAGATAGAGGTGTAATCCAGTGGTGATGAGGGGCTCACAAGTGGTCATAAGAACCCTTGGAGTCAAGGACCCGGTTACACTCTCTATGCCAGACTCACAAGATGATGTGTATGGGTAATGGGCTTGAAGGGCAAGCAACATGGGCCGCCAAGTCTAGCAAGGAGGTTAGAAGCAATCATTCCTTGGGCTTGGTAGACAACGGACCTGCGCAATCCCCTCTCATGTCTCATATTCCTATGTCTATCTGTTTTTTGCATTAGAATGGATAGAGGTGTAATCCAGTAGCAATGAGGAGCTCACAAGTGGTCATAAGGACCCTTGGAGTCAAGGAGCCAGATTACACCCTCTATGCCAAATCCACAAGGTAAGACTTGTATGGGTAATGGACTTGAAGGGCAAGCTACATGGGCCGCCAAGTCTAGCAAGGAGGTTAGAAGCAACATTCCTTGGGCTTGGTAGACAACGAACCCACGCAACCCCTCTCATGTTCCAACTATCCAACTCTATCTGCTTGAATAGGTTAGATATAATTATAATAATGGAATATGTATGTAGGTGTTTGCCTTTCGTGTGTGTAGATTATTTTTATAGGTCTCCATTCCTCCAATACAAGGTAAGTCTCAATCCCTATTTCTGATTTATAAATTTATGAATTCTTGATTTTAGTAGGATATTAGATTCAAGGATAATTACATTGAGTATTGTGATAAATATTTGTTTCAGATATACTATTAGCAAGTTAAGAATGGAAATTGTCTCCTAATCAAGCAAATTAATTTAAGTCATAAGTAAATTTAAAATAGGTAATTGTTGTTAAAAAGGCCTATATCTAGTAGGGGACATTACAAACAAACACTCAAAAACCCTAGGGTTAGTAAAATGGGCTTCAAACAGTTTGTCAGTAACTGCAAAGTGGGGTTTTGTAACCTGCGGTTAAGCAGAAATGTACTTCTAAATCATGGTTAAGCATCGAGAATACTGTCGAGGCAGCATTTATACGGAGAATTTTAAGGCGTAGGCAAATCCGAAAGATGAAGCAGTTGCAGAATTTTTTTTTTACTATGGTTCTACCGAAAATAGCTAGAAACAATGCTATTGCGATTATTAAAATGCATCATTTAGTGGGTGACTAGACAAATCAAGGTGTTGATAAAGATTTAAAAAAAAGTTTTTTTCACTAAAGAGGATTTTGAGTCAAAGTAGAATCAAAACTTTTCAGCAAACAAAGGGGAAAGAGAGAAAAGGTCTCAAGACAGTAAAGATCCATATAACCCAATGACCACTTCACTTTTGCTGATGAGTTTTTTAATCATTTTGATGATGTTATTTCTGTCTATGAACAGAGTGTTTTAATTCATGTTGAGGAGTATAAACTTGAGCAAAATGTTGGGTTTGAGCTTGCTGCAATTCTCAAACCAGCAATTGAAGGTAAGCAGTTTGACCATCTTCTGGATTATAATCCAAGGCATGTAAGGGATCATCTGCTGATGAGTTTTTTAATCATTTTGATGATGTTAATTCTGTCTATGAACAGAGTGTTTTAATTCATGTTGAGGAGTATAAACTTGAGCAAACTGTTGGGTTTGAGCTTGCTGCAATTCTCAAACCAGCAATTGAAGGTAAGCAGTTTGACCATCTTCTGGATTATAATCCAAGGCATGTAAGGGACCATGAGAGTAGAAAATTGATGTTTTGTACTTTGTCACTACAAAGAAGTCTTCATGAAAAGATGCATCATAAGAAAGGTGAAAGAATCTATGCATGTCTACACATAAGAATACGCGATCTGGGGGCTCCATGTAGATATTGGGTATCAAGAATAAAGAGCTGCCCTCCATACAAGAATCACAAATTGCAAGTTAAGACAACAATGGTTCTCTCATCCTGTTATGGTATTGAGTTCACTTTGTTGGTTTTTTTAGATTGTTGGCAACTTGGCATTTTGCATATAGATTGCATTAATGATATGTTGTCATTGATGTCAATTGAACCGGTGAATGGTATTCATGATTTTGCTGATGATATTTTTGATATTGCTTTTGTATTGTAACTGGTATGATAAACTTTGTGGAAGCTGTTGTAAACCGGTATATGGTAGTTTGTAAGTTGAACCGGTGTTTAAGGTTAAACCTTTTTATGTTTTGTAAACCGGTAAACCCTACTAGTTGTTTTTTGTTAAACCCTAACCGATCAAGTTTGTTGGTTTATGATTTGATGTTGAGCGGTAATGATAGTGACACGTATGGTCATTGTATGAAGATAAGTTCAAGTTATTTTGGCGCGTTTGATTGTCTTGGAAATGAGCAAAGTGGATTGCATCAAATGCATAGCGTGTGATGAGTTACAAGTCCGATGAAGTGGTGATCATGGAGCGGTTGGAATTTTCTTGTTAAATGTGAAGAGATTGTTATGATTTCTAATGGTTAAGATTGTACCGACTTGTTTGTAATCTCGATGATGAGAATTAGGTTTTTGTTATGTTACCGACCTATTTGATTTGTATTTAAGGTCGATGAAGTTGTGTGTAAAGGTGTTGGCAAAGTTGGTAGAAATTAGTTGAGTGTGTGGTTGCCTAACCGGAGAATGGATCTGCAGTTTGTGTAGAAGCAGATTGAAGCTTAAGAAGGATCTGATCAAGCAGATGTAGTGCTATTCAGACAGATCAAGAAAACTTGTTGTTTTCTAACAATTACATCAGAATTAAAATCCCCTAACAGGGTAAGCTCTAACAAGCTTGGTTACTTTCTAAATCCTCTAACAAGGTGGTCCATTAGCTTGGATTCTCAAACCTTCTACTGAGGTTACTCCTAACAGGGCATTGTGCTTTTTATCAAGGCATATTTGTAAAATCCCCTAACCGGGTGATTCCTAACAGAATTAGTTCTTAACAGGACTTATTGTAAAGCTTTAATAGACTTGGCTCCTAACAGGGCGAACTTCAGAAGAGTTCAGATAGCTATCCTTGTGAGTCTCATCTCACTGTGGTTTTTACCTATTTGGGTTTTCCACGTATAAATATTTTTGTCAAGTGGTGAATGCTTTTGTGGTTATGATCTTATTTATTGATTTGATTAAGGCATGATAATTGGAAGTATGAGAGATGGAAATGTTGATATTTGATTAAGCATTGTCGATGTTTACAAGATTGAAGTTGTTTACTGTTAAGTTGGTATAACAGTCAAACCGGTTGATGTTGGTTATCTTTGAGACATTATCTTGATAGAACTATTTTGTTGATAAGTTTATTTTGAGTTTGGGAGTTTGTATCAGTTTTTGCTCTCAGTATTCTACCGGATACTTATTCTTTCATCATATCATCACACTTTGGATCAGCCTTGCGTGATGTGTCATGTTACATCTTGATTAAGTGAGATCACTAGAATAATAGCTCCAAGGAAACCTTAGAGTAGTAGGATCATGAAGGAGGTTTTCTAGTTGATTGTGGAGAATTTTCAGGGGTTGGATCATTCCAGTAGTCCATTGTTTGTTAAGAGGGTAGCTATACTTGAGATTTCTGCAAAGTTCAAGTTTGGTTACATTATACTAGATAATGCTTGTTTGGAATTGATAATTATCATGTTTCAAACCTTTTGGGTTGTCCTTAATGATGTTCATACCAAGAATATCATAACCTTTGTACATTCCATCATATTAAATTTGGGTGAAGGTGATGATACCTCTAAGATATTGACGGCGAACTTGTTGGCTGTTTGGAGCCAAGAGCATTATCTAGAGTTAAGAAGTTGTGTTGTGCATCTTCCTATCTATGAAGGAGATCACATGAATAATAGAGAGGCACAAACCGAGCTTGTTGGAGATACTTCATTGTGGAATATTTGTATAAAGGTTCACCAACTGGGTATATTGGAGGTTCATGATAACAAAGGGACTATTCTATGGGGGTCATGTGACAAAATTTCAGATTTGGTGCAGCTGTCCTCCTTTCAATCAGCCATCACATGATTTTAGTTGCTTACATACAGGTGCATTGGCAAGTATTTTTGGTAAAGGAATGGAGTATTTATCGGTTGTAGTTGGTAAAGAATTTTCGGTCTTTGAAGAGGTAATAGGGCAGACATTGGTGCACAAGGGAAAGAGCTAATATCATGAGGTGATTAGTAAGTTCTATGAGGATCTCATTGGTAAGAGGCATTACCTTGTTGATATGCAAGATTTGATAGCTTATCGACATGCTGTTTGTGGAGCCAAGCTACATACAAGATATGACATTCCATGATAGTCCTACAACTCCTTGCATCATGAAGACATCTCTACTAGATATTAGATATATCAATGGTGGGACACAAGGTGAGTAGAGAATTTTATATCATGAATCAAGATAGAATGTTGAGTTTGCATTGTATGTATCCTATTGAAAAGATGATTTCAGAAACTATGAGATTATTTTTAGGGAAGATCATTGTGATAATGTCTGGTTTGTATTGCTCACTTTCTTGAGGAGGATATTGAATGAAAAATTCTTCCAATACCCAATCTGTTGTTCTCCATTCATTATTAGTGGATGAACAATTATTTTCTTCACAAGCTTGACAGAGTTTCAGTCCTGGTTAAGTTATTTCTTAACTTCCATATTGGTGATTAATGATTGTTCCCATGGTTAAGTTGCTACCGCACTGCATAACCTTGGACCAAGGTTGAGTATTAATGAGGTGTTGTGAGTTTATGACAGCAGAAGCATTCTCAAGATAGCTATGAATTTAATCTTCAGATTTAACACTGCTGTCATCTTTTGTATCAGCCACTTGGAAGGGGTATGTGTGATTGTAACTTGAGGGGTGATGTTCTTCCTTTCAGCCTTAGTGTGTATGGTGATATGAAAAATTGGGACCCACAAATATACATGATTGGTGGAATTGCTTCATAGTGTAACAAATTTGCAGTGGATGATTGTATTAGAGTGGAGCAATGGAATCGTGGTGAAGGAATATTCCTCAGATTGATTTGGTATCCTAGAATCATGTTGGGTTTAATTCAAGATCAATTAGTGTATGAGTTGGCATTGAGGAAAAGCAATCTTTGAGGAGGGAGGATTGCAATGTCCCCATTTTTGGTCATTCCGACATCTTTGTTAGCTCTAGCTTTCTTGGAGAGGGCCAACTTTTTTGGAATAGATTTCAATTAATGGCATTGTTGTTTAGGGGATCAAGGTGAGTTTGTTGATGCTTTTTTATAGCAGTTTTGACTTCTTGGGTGTATTTCAAACATCTTGGCGAAATGTATTTTTGAAAAGTGTCTTTATTAAGATTGATCTGCAGTGAGCTTCAGAGAATGTTGGCGTGTTTAAATTTCACCTCCAAGATATTTTGGTATTTTCCACAACCTTGGCTAGATGTGCAGAAAATAATGTAATAATTAAGTTGTTAAGTTGTCAAAAAAGAAAAATTAAAAGACAACTTATAGTAATTATTTATAATGGTGAATTCGACATGACTAGAGTGTCGAAAAAGTTAATAGTTAAATAAAGTCATGTCTATGGAGTAAAAAGGTTTAATATTTAAAAAGTGATTTTAAAATCTAATTCTTGGAAAGTTCCCCCAAAACTTTATAAAAGAGACTAAATAGACTTGTTTGAGTTATTCTAGATTATTCATCTTTGGTGAAACCCTTTTTGGTAGTTTAAGTTGCTGTTCAAGTTTTCAATCCCTAGGATGGAAACCTTATGGGAAATTGGTTTCAATAGTGAGAGATCTGCCCTAGCCGATTTCTGAACAAACACTAAACTTAATTAAGGAAACAATAACTATCATTATATCTAATGAATGAATTAACAACTAACTTTAACGTCAGCTGAAAAAGAAAACAACTGACTAACTAACTTTCATTAGAAATTGAAAGCTAACTAAATTAACTGAAAAGTAGTTAAACTAAAACATCTGAAAAGAAAAGTAAGATTCTAGAGAATACAACTCAATAATCTTCCTTCTGATAACTGGTACAAGCCTCGACATGGTCTAGGAGAGGGAGAACATCATTAAGGGCTTTTCCACCCAACCATAGACCTGATAGTCTCTTGTGCCTCTTTCATCTGGAAGGGCCCGACCCTTCACGAGGGTAGCAAACCTAAATTAGACCAAATGCCATTTTGCCTTTTGAGCCTGGTGTTTGGTCACACACTATAGGTACCTCCTAACTAGTATGACCATATGACTAGAGGTGTATCTGGTTCATGTGAATTGACAGTCGCATGCTAAATGCAGTGCCACCTTGGCCAAGGTTTCATTAAAAATGCACACGTGTTGTCAGAGTTCACCACCCTTATTCTACTTGACCACACTAGAGTACAACTAACTCACATATTATAGATGATCACTTATCCCATTGGATTCTTAATCAAGAGTCTTATATCTGCTGACATTGACGGTTATAATGACTCACAGGGTAATATGGCATTAACTAACCACTCCTTAACTGAAATCATATAGCTGACCCAAGGAAGGTCCTAATAATCTAATCAATGACTTCAAACTATCTGAACATAACATTAGACTTAAGGTAACAGCCATAAAGATTCAGATATTCATACTTGGTTCCATCTAGATTCAATTTTACTTGCTGCATTATTGATCAGACTATTTTCTACAGAACTGAGAATTGTAATATGAGTGTCTATAGTTGTATTTATTTGATCGCATGTCTTACCTAATCTTGCTAATGAGGTTTACAGCTGTTTGTCATACCTTGGCATAGGTACGCAAGAAGTCTTACTTTCTTAGTCTCTACGCATCAGTTAAGCATCGGTACACAAATCAGAATTTCCACAGCGATGCAAGACAAAGTAACATAGATAAGCATCATAGTTTGCACTAGCTATAGAGTTTGATTCTTTTGATTCCTTCTTTTACTTTAATGAGAATATTTTCACTTGTCTAGACAATGCATGATTGATCTCTGTATTTCAATCATATATGATCTGATTGCATTCATGATCCACATGTATTACAAATAAGAAGTTATGCCGAATGTATGATGCTTTGTCGTGCCATTAACAGGGCAAGCAGGCAACATACCTTCAGTTTGACTTCTTGTATAACAACAAACATAATTGCAGCAATATGCCAATCGGTTTTTAAAACATATTCAGTCTTAATGTCATCTGGTTATTTACATCTGATACAATGCTTCCATTAAATAGATGAAGAATAAAACATGCTTGAACTGTGTGAAACAATATGGACAATTTCTCTGGTAAACAGTGTCCGCAGATCTGATGAGATATCTACGCCCTTGCGATTCTTCTCCTCCAGTTAAGCTGAGGAAAGAAGAATGAACATACCAAGAACTCAAGGCAGGGAGTAATAATGCAAAAGAAGGCAAAAGTATTCCCTTCGTAGGAGAAAGTCTCCGATATCTTTTACTCCTTCCTCATGCGCGAATGAATAATGAACACCCCATCACTAAGGTTTGCCCATGTAGATTAGTAACGCCTTCCCCCTCTTGATTCACCATGTAGTCTAGAGGGGTGGTGTGGAGAAAATGGTATAACATCTCCACCCCACCTCCCTATACCATAAGCACCTTCGGTACCAAGCCAATAATAAATCCAATTAATGTTTAAGAGATCAAAAAGAAATATATTTCTATAAATATATATTCACGTGTAAGTTATATGCATACCTGCATCCATATTTATATATGTGTATTTATACGTACATTATTCTATAAAGATAGAATGGATGTATACATATACGTATATATGTATTTGTACGTATGTATGGCATATAGTCTTATATTTGGATATACATTTAGATATGTATATAAACATCATAAATTAATAAGTCTAACCAAAAGATGATTAACCATTCAATTCGTTCATAATTACTAAAATTACAAAACACAAGGACACAACACAATGGCAACCCATACGGCAGGAAAATGATATGAGGCCAACCGACCAAGGACTGATGAGGCGAGACAACCACCAAGATGGCCAAGGTGACGACCACTCAAAAAAACTTTAACTTATGGCACAGGATTCAATGGCAAGTTGATCTCTTCCAAAGTCTGCAATCCTCTCCTTGATGATACTCTCCCTCCCTCCTGAGGGCGTAGCTTATCCTGCACCCACTTGGTCATAAGAAAAATAGATAGGCCAATCTTCTCATCTATTGCATGAATATATATATACATAAATAAAAGATGAATATAGCCAATCATAATCATTCATGTCTTTCTATAAATTTAGACTTAAGATTACCCATTTACATAAGAAAGCAAAAAATTATCAATGTTCGGCCTTTCATACATTTGCATCATTAAATTTAAAACCATAGTTTGGAAGAGGGATGCAACAATTTCGAAGTGGAATCACTCAGATTTCACGCGTGCACTGTATGTAACAAATTTTTGTTGAAAGATTTATTATTTTTACAAGTTTGGGTATTTTCTTTTAGGTATGGAGCTTTTTAAATAATTTGTGACATTTGCAAGCAAATACAAATAATAGAGATTTGTATTGAAGATCTTTGTGCGAGTGGAAAGAACAAAAAAATATCAATGATGTGTATGCCAAAAACACAAAATCTATGTGCTGTGTGTGTAGTGATTAAAAGAATATTTATTTTCAGCTAGGCATATACCTAGTCGTACCATATACCACCTAAGGTGGCCATACCACATAATCTATCAAAGGTAGCCAATATTTTTTATTAAAGCCTTTAGAGCCCTTTTCACATGTTGTCATAACTTTTTAAGTTTTCCATAGGTGTGCCTAAGGTGGTCGCAATTAATTGTAAGAGTATTGTACCATGTTTTGGGAACAAAGAGCATGACATGGCATCCTTGAGGATTCATGCCTGGTCAAAGTGTTGTTTTTGGCTTGCATGCCCTTGGAAAAGTCTCATCAAGCTAGTCGCAACATTTCTAAGAGGAATCAAACAAGTTTTGAGTGTCGTACATCTTATAAGTTTATTAAGCTACTTAAAAAAGTTGAAAACATGGATAAGCATTGCTGGCCTATAATGGTTGTTGGGGAGGAATAAAAGCGTAGGAAGAAGACTTGGAGGAAGAAAAATAGCAAATGGATGGACAAATGGGACATTAATTTGCAAAAATGTCCTACCACTAATAAGAAGATTAAAAAGTTGGTGTTAGAAAAATTCAAGATTATCATGTGGAAAAAGCAAATTGGATGAAAAAAAGAGCACCATGTCAAAGAATTCAACTCCATTTGGAAGCATGATGAAAAAGCCTATTTGAGAGATGCAACTAAGGGAAAGGTTAAAATTTTAATTGCAGAATTGAGGACCAGTTCTCATCATCTTAGATGTGAAATTAGTAGATAGACAGTCCCCAAGGAAGATTGGAAAAAAAAAACTTGCATCTTTGTAGCAAAGGGGTGGTTGAAATTGAATGCTACTTCATCATCAAGTGTGCAACATATGGGAATATTCTTATTCAGTTCGAAAACAACATGAAGGTGGGCAAGTGAACGAGCTATTCGAGGAAACAATGCTTCACAAAACAACGAGTTCTTGGTCAAGATTTATAATAGAAGAGTTGACATTGAAAGGAATTTGAAAATGTGTTAATTTTGTTTCTTAGTCCCTTAGATTGTTGGGTCTTATGAATGTCATTAAAATTCCTCCATTCATTCATTCATTATTCTTCAAAAGGGATTTCACGTTTCTTTTTAAAAAATATCTTTCCCCTTTAAAATTTATGCGACCGCTTTTCTTATAGTTTTTTTTTTCTTTTTTATTCATTTGATTTGACCCTTCCTCATTTTGAATTTATGGTATATAATTTTTCTTTTAAATGTTTAAATAAATAAACAAATATCTGTTTAAATAAACCAACAAATAGTCTAATTTTTTAGTTGTATAAATAAAAGAATATCAATTTATCACAATTAATTAAGTATATTTTAAATTTATTCAGTTTAAGTATGGTAATTAAATTGGGGTTATAGTGAGAAGCTTGGAAATATTGAGGGGATGAAGTATGGACTTGTGAAATTAGGATATCCAATGACAATCAAGACCAAATGATCTATGCAACAATTTATGGAGCTTTGTTATCTACTCAAGAATGTAAAATGAAAAAGAATAAGCACAAAGCAATATTAAGCATAATGGTCTATATCATAGATGGAACACTCGCAAAGTACTCGGCGAGTTAAACTCGCCGAGTTTTTGAGCTCTGCGAGTTTTTACGATTTTAACTCGCAGCAAAAACTCGGCTAGACTAAAAAAAGAGGCCCAAACATGTGAAAAAATTATCAAGTTTTGTTTTTTCAGGTTAGTTTCATTCTCTTCATCAGAATATACACATGAAATATAACATTTAAGTATAAGTGGCATTTCAATATGTCTTTTTCCTTTCTTATACTTTATAACACCCGACGCCTTTATAAAATAATAAAAGTATTTTTGGCCTTGCCCCTTGACCCCAACTTGGGGGTGCTGCCCCCAAACCCCCGTCAAAAAATATAGGGGGAAACTGCGTTGATGGAAGTAGGGAAAATTTAACCTCCGAGTCTGATTAGGCTCCATATAACAACATAATTAACATTGAAGAAATCCTGGTATTATACATTTTAGAGTTGAAAGTTTGAAACTATGAGTATGAATGATGAAATTTCAAATATTGCGCGTTTGTAGATCTCCACCAAGATCTAGACCTATCTCTCTACCCCTCTTTTTCTCACCCTTAGACCTCGGCGAGGGGTGCTACTTTCAACCTAATTTTAATTTGTAGATGCTTGGTGGCAAAGTTGGGGTGGAAATACCCCAAATCTCAAAAAAATTGCCCTCAGAATCTTATGTTAACCTTGTAGTTCATCGAGTTGTGAGCACAATTAGAGCTTGTTTGAAGCCATCGACACGAAGAAGAGGAGCAAGCTAGCTCAAAAACACCTCAATGACCTTGTCTTTGTGCAATATAATCTTCGATTGCGTGTAAGGAAGGTAGAGGAAGTAGCAGGTGGTCCACTTGACTTGGATGATATAGATCCTTACAGTGATTGGACATCACAGGAGCAGCCTCCATTGTTTTATGAGGATGACAACATTGATTTGGAGAGGCAAGCTATGGAGGAGGAGGGGGGTGGATTTGGTTTCATGTTGGATGACATTGAGGAGGAAGAGGATGAGGATGAGGAGTCATTGCCAGTGCCACAAGCAGGTGGAGACATAGCTTCATCCAGGATGGAGGATGAGCCAGCCATACCGAGCGAGGAGGCACAGTCACGCCCACTACAGACTTCTAGGACTAGACCCTCTAGTTTTACCTCTCCCTTAGTTTTAGCTAGAGCTGGGAAGAGGAAGTTGTAATTGTAATTTGTAATGATGTATTTACTTTTGGTTTTACCAGAACTATTTACTATTTTGCTTCCAGCCATCAGCATTCCTCATGAGGATGTGATTTTGTAGACACTTTGCATTTAAATATATCTAGAATCAGCTTGTTTCTTTTGTGTTATCATTTATTGACTCATTGGATGCATCTTCTCATTAAATTTTGCAAAAAAAATGCATTTTTTATTAAAATTAAGCATGTTTTTATGTTGCCGAGTTTTTGCCGAGTTTTTTTCTCAGGGGCTTGGCGAGTCGAGCCGAGTCGCGAGTAGTCCAACTATGGTCTATATAATCTAAAATTTTAGAAGAAACTACAACTTGTGATCATTGTCACATCCTTTTGTTTTTATCACATCAATGTACTCTATTTGTATTTTTTCCCCTAGTGTTCGATCCTATGACCGCCATTGTTGCATACATCACAATCACATTATCATTAATCTTGCAAAAACTCTAAAGTATGGAATATACTTATTAGGAATTGATATGAAGTCTCCTAACAGGTAGTAAATTTAGGCAATTGCAGCAACGTCAAACTTGGGGTCAATATCAACTATAACAACTATAATATTCATCCATAAAAAAATGTTAATCTCAAATTGTATTTACCAAACGTCTAAATCTTTGTCATTACTCACCTATTGATTACACAATAAATACTTTTATTACTATACCAAAAATGTACGTACTCACTACTACATGGCTACAATACATATTGCTTGCAAGAGTCTTTTAACTCAAATGGCTTGCAAGAATCTTTTAACTAAAACTGTTTTAAGTATTTGCCACTACTAGGTACTTGTGTTCTCTTACATTTAGATTTCATTTTGTCAACTGTTAACTCATGTTTTTCAGCTATTTTTGAATTTCTTGGCTGTGGAAGCACTATTTTTTATTTCTCTTCATCGTTGGGCTCAAGAACAGTCAATCTTGGTGCACTTTTTACTGAACTAAGTCCAGCGATCTTACTTCTAAATTTGCATCTCATAGATGCCCTGAATTATACTTAGCTTATTTTTTAACTCAAGTGGTTCTGTCTGAGATCCTAAACTCAGAAATCTAAGGTGTTTGATTTCTATTCAATAATGGAAATTTGTTCTTTTCTTTTCATATGTATTTTTGTTTCTATAAGCTCAAAATCCAGGTTAACTGATTCTCATCAAATGCTATGAAATTTGTGTTTTTTAGTTATAATGGCAAAAGTCAAGTATGGAAGACGTACTCCTAAAGTGAAATCTACTGTCATAACTGAGGGAACAGTTTTTCATTGTAACTAACATTGGAGTGTGACTTTTGTCAAGCTTTGAAGATGCATGTGGGGATGCTCTTTCGACATCCTTAGAGCAAGGGAACTACTGCTCATTTTTTTGAAGGTATACAATCCAGTCCTTCTGTTAATTGTGCACTAATAACAAATGGCACTTAATTGTAGCCCTCTGTGAAAGGTTCTCTCTCTAGGACAGCTGCAAATTTTTAGAAAATAATTTAGATGGATATGATCAGTCCATTAGCTGTTGTTCTAGGACTTTGTTTTGGATTTATGTTGTTTCGTAGAGACATCTCTTTGAATAGGGCAAGCTCCGTTTTATTTTGAAGAAAATATGAGATGGATGGCACTCCCTTTGGGGTTAAAGATGTTTAGAGTAATGAGGTAATGGATTATGATTCTTTGTTACAGGAAATGCGGTTGTTAAAGAAACTTCTCGCAGGAAAAGAGTGGCCTTCTTGAAATTTGTCACAGTTTATGGTTGGTTACAAAAGTCTACATTTGACTTTTGTTTTCCTTGTTTACTATCTTAATATCTTCAATCAAGTTGTTCTCTCCTATGAGAGTTAATCAATTTTAATCACATCCTTTGATTATCTTGGCCTTGGATAAACTCAAATAGGAACTGGTAATGAATGGGATTTTTTTTGTTATTGGTTAAGTGTTAAAGAATATTTATATGAATCAATGTATCAGAAACAGAGCATGTGACCCAAATATGACCTGCAATAAATAGGAATAAAAAAAGCTCATCCTTTAGTGAAAGGAACATTTGGAAAGATGTATCGTAAGGGCAGAAAACCAAAGTCACATTTGTTTTCATGTTATCTGCTTGCCTGTCTGGAAGGAAACATTTTGGAGGATTATATTTATGTTTAGTACATTTGCAAACCATGAGTAGTATGCCAGTGTGGAAAATTCCCATGGAAATATGCTGTTATTTTGAGCACCTAGAGATAGCATTAGAGTAAGCTTTCATATGTATCAAACCAGTGGTTTCCAAAACTGGATAAGATCATGCTGGAAAATAAATATTCCCATGCAAATTCAAATTGGGATGGAGACCTATTCATGTAACTGCATTCCTTCTGAAGATGCTACCAACATTTGTCACTGACCTTGAATGATTGAGGTTTATGATGCATGCTGCTATACCTCTTGATGAACACTCTGAATGTGCAGCAAAAACTTCTGTTCTTTATCTACTTTCTATTCGTTTGTATGCAACTCGGCACGTGGTGGTGCAGAGGTACGATATGTCCAAGGGTGCTGTAGGCTACAATTTAGACATGCCAGGAAAGAATTATGCTCTGTAGAACAGTGCAGAGCTTTATTACAGGCATGTTGTATGTAGAGCAGGTTGTCATCCCAAGTGTGCGGATGTGCATGGTTGTAATGCTTAAAAGATGCAAAAGTGTATGGTTGACCACTTCCATATGGCCATCTGTTTGTGGATGAAACGTTGTGGACTGATCCAATCTCTCCTACAAGGATTGCCAAAGCATGCTAGCAAACCTTGGGTCACTTTCAAACACATTGGATGTGGGTAGCTTGAAATGCACCCAAACATGCTTGAAAAAGAAATGTGTTGTTTTCTGTGTTTCGATGCCTTTCTTGCAAGCAACCACGATGACCATAATTGAAAATATGCTCCCTACAACAAACACAAGGTCATTTTGATGCTTTGTCATAGGACTTTGCACATGAAATCGACACTAATAGATTCACAAGGCTTTTGTAGTACTGCAAGAGTGTGTAAAACTTGAACTTCTTGTTTGCGAGCTTGGCAATGCAATAGGGAATGCAAGACTTGATATGGTGCTTGATGCTGGCATGCACATGAGGTTAATAGATGTGTTGTTGTAATGTTGCTAGAATCTTGGTAATGCCAAAGTGTCTTGTTGTCTTCGTGAAGTGTGCCTCCTAGATGAGTCATTGATAGGGTGTGCCTTCTAGAACATAGAGATGTCTAAGCTTTGTTGTGACATTTTCACACATCGCCCCATTGTATATGGGGACCCCCTACTTTTTAGGTCCTCTCAATCTTTTGGTTTTAGTTTTAAGGTCTTTTCGCAATAGTCTCGTTGGTCCTCTCAATTTGAAGTGTTTGGGGGTCAGTTTGATCGAGTTTGCAACTCATTTGAGCAAATTTGGCTAAGTCTAGGGCCTGTTTTGTTCGTTTTAGGGTTTTACCCTTCAGTTTTGAAATTGAGGCATTTCCTTTACGGTTTTGGAAAAACTGAGCGTTGCATTAGAATCAAGGCCCTTTAAGGAACCCACACATGAAATTTGAGCAAATTCTGAGCAACTTTCTATTTTTAGAAAGTTCCTATTTTTAGGGATTTCATTCTCCTGGATTGGTCTAATTTTGCCAAAAAGCAAACTTACTATTTTTAGTGGTTACCATTTTTAGTAAGTTTCTATTTTTAGTAAGTGTCTTTGCATCATGTTTTGCCCTAACTCTGACATTTTGAAACACTTTCTATTTTGGGAAAGTCTATTTGTGGCAGGTTCTTCACGGGTAGGCACTGAAGACTAAGCATTCTTGATCATTTCTAAATCCGGAAAGTTGGAAAAAGCTGGCAATTTGGATAAAAAATGACTAAGTATGGACGCCCATTCCAAAAGTGGAAAGCATAAAAAATCCTCTAAGTCTGGCACATGGAAATCACTTCAATTCCCAAAATGGCATTTTAATCTAGAAGCATTCAAAATTGGCTAAGTCTGGAGAGGAAGAAGTCGAATTCCTTGACATAGTGAAAATGGCGCTGAAGATAAGGTATGGGTGCCAAATTCAAGGGGCCATGGAAAATGAAAAAATGTTGAAATTCCTTCAGCAAGGTGAAATAGCGCCCAAGTCCAAGACAGGGTGCCAACTTGGGTTGTCATGGAAAACTGAAAAAACACCAAAATTCCTTGCCTAAGGTGAAATGGTGCCCAAGATAGGAGTCGGGCGTTAAATGAGGGGTGTCAAGAAAAATAAAAAAACTCCTAAATTCCACCACATCATGAAAATAACGCCCAAGTCAGAGTTATGGCGCCAAATGAAGGGGGGCGTGGAAAAATGTCAAGCCAAGGTGAAAATTCCTTTAAGTGGGTGATTCAGTTCCCAAGGTCAGGTATAGGGTGCCAAAATGATGGTGTCATGGAAAGCATGAAGAAAATGTAAATTCCTCCATCAAAGTGAATTTTCCACGCCCAAGTTCAAAAGGATGAAATTTTCTAAGGTAAGGAAATTGAAGGTCAAGGAGGAATTGAAAAGAAAATTTCTCCTCGATTTTTTTTTTGAAAAATAAAAATCCATTTTCAGGTATCGAAAATCGTTCAAATTTAATTTTTTTTTTCAGATTTGGATTCATGAGATAATTTTCTCTCTCCTGGACCCCGGAACTCAAAATTGGAAAAAACCCTTAAAAAGAGGAAATGTGCAAAATTGATGAAAAATCTTCTCCAAGACAAGGAGAATTTAGAACTTCCAGGAAATTCTTCCCAAATGAAGTTTTCTCTCTCTAGGGTTTTCTCGCCAAGTGGTAGTCGGGTCAACGCATGCTGAGGTAATGGAACATCTTTTGCATGTAGCCGTCACATTTATGGCATTATGGCAGATTCTTTTTGCATGCACTCGTCGCATGTGGAGATGGTGGAGCATTTAAAGCATTATGGGCGATTTTTGCATGAAGGAATATTCATTGCATGTTGGGCAAATTTAGTGGAAAGTGGTGCATTTATTGCATTTTGGTTACCAATTGTAATAGGCTGGAATTAATTGTATATGGGCATCATGGGCATTTATTGTAGATTCCCACCTTGCTGCATCATATGTGGGGGAATCTTTTAGGGGAAAACCCTAATTAGGGTTTTGCATGTAATCATGGCTTGGGGCCTATATAAGGGGGCAACCTCTTCATTTATAAAGCAGGGAGATTTGTATGAAATTGTTGCGATAAGTTTTTGAGATAATAACAGTGATGCATTGTTCTTTGATAATGTTCACTTAAGTTATTTTTTCAGAACTTGCATGGTTTCACCTTCCTCACTTAGAGTAGAAGTAGTATAGTGTTTTGATTTCAATGGAGAATGTAATGGTGTTTGATGAATTTCCATGGTTCATACTTTTTGCATCTTGTTGATTATAAGTTGCAGTGTAAAGCTAGCTTGAGCCACCAAATTTGTGCTAAGTTCAATTGTGAATAACTGTTTGGACTGCACCATGTTGGGTACTCAAATGCACTTTCTCAATGTGAAAATCCTTCAACGTCTTTTAAAGATTGCACTGGTTCTTGTGGAGTTGTAGTTAAACTTGGCGAAGCAGAGCTTGGTTTATTTGGAATTCGTCCATCAGAGGATTACCTGATGGTATCACTGCCCTTAGATGTAGATTTGGATCCTTCTAAACCCCTTTCCCCTTTTAGTTTTAGTTGATTCCAGTTTAGTTCATTTTTAGCAGAAGCATCACAAAATTGCTATATTTGATGATGAAGTTCCAACCACAACAAAGAAGTGAAAGAAGGAACCAAATGTAAGCCCCCTTGGATTATCGACAATCACATCCACCAACTGAGTCATGTCCGTAGCATAAAGGAACCTTGGAGTCGATTGTCTGAACTTACTGCAATCTTAGCACACAATTGTACTTTGATCAAGAGAGAGTGAAGTGACCTTTAGACAACTTTATTCTATGTTAGAAGTTGTCATAAAAAACACGTCAACAAGCTTGAAGAGAATCTTATTATTTAGATGAAACTCAACAACTTGTTAGTATTTCCTTTCCAAGATAACCATGTTGTTTAATGTTTTGGAAAGATAGGAATTGGATGCCCATATTCAGTGAGTACTTTGTTGAGTGCATATTTAGATGCATTGATTTGAATCTCAAAGGCTTGTGTAATTTTATACATTGCTAGAACAAGTGTTGCATAGGGATGTTGCTCGAGCTCCTTGAAAGCACATTGTTGACCAGGTTTCTAAATTAATGTTACCTTGGAAGACATAATCTGATTAGTGACCAAGCAATATGTGATAATCCAAGAACAAACTTCTAGGAGAAGCTGGCAAGTTTGAGAAAGTTACACAATTTGGCAATGCTGTGTAGAGTTGGTCAATCTTGAATCATTTTGCTTTTGTCCTAATCTACATGGATGCTTGTATGATTGATGATGTATTGAATTTGTGCCGTTCGGAAGGTACACATTGAAGTTGGCCTTTGTGTTGGTTTGATGTCTAGGATGTGTGATATGTGCCCCACATGTGACTACGAAGTCTTGTTGAGGATAAGGATGTCATCCAAGTAGACAATGACAAAGAGTTGATGAAGAGTTGTAGGATGTTCATCAGGTGCATGAATGTTGTTGGCTTGTTGGTTAGGCCAAAATGCATACCCATCCATTTGTATGGTCCCTCCTAGTTTTAAATATTATCTTCTACATGTATTGAGGAGATGATATCCTAACTTGAGGTAAATCTTAGTGAGGTATTGCATAGTGCGGAGCTAGTCCAAAAGGTTGGTGATGCACGCTAGGTTATACCTATGTTTCACTATGATCTTGTAGAGTTCATGGTCAATGCAAGCGCCATGTGCTATCTTTCTTTATGCATAGACTATTGGGTTGTCACATGTAGAAGAGTTGGGTTTAATCTTGCCCTTATTAATCAACTTTTGAATTTGTCACCAAACTTCATCATTATCCCAAATAGATTTGCAATACATGGCACTATTTGGGAGAGGGGATCTGTGAAACAAATCAATCCTATATTATATCATGCAATATGTGATCCTTGTATAGTACCTCGAGTTCTTGTTGCTGCGATGACGTTTGCAAAACCTTGTATGTTGTCAATGTGTGCTTTCCTTCTTGTGTAGGTGCCTTTGGGTAAACAATGATAACCACAAACTTTTGCACTTGCAAAATAATCTTGTGGCATTGTTTTGTAGAGATCAAGGCCACCGTGGTATTTGATTAAGACTCATGAATGTTGTAGTAGTAGTTGTTAACATGCACTTGTTTTGCTTGATGGACACCATCTCTGTTATAAACATACGAGCCTACAAGCAAGTAGAATGTTGTAGACTTCCAATGACGCAAGATCGGAAGTGATTGTTTGCAACATGGGTTGTCATTACCTTGCTGTGATCTGTTTGGAGAGTATGGTCTTGGGTGTGCTTTTGTGGAAAGACGCAAATGCTTGAATGCATCTTACAAATGTTCTTTTGATTGCCAATGTTGATGATGACATGCATTGGTTGCTTGTTGACCCAACACATTATATGGAAGACCGTTGAAGTGTTAATTGTCACGACACTTGTGCTTAAACATTGCGCCTCTTGATTAGTCTCTTAGCTTGTGTGAGATTTGATGTGGGTTGCGTTGATGTGTTTTTCATGCACATGCGAACATGGAATAAAATACCCAAAAGTATCTTATCCTCTCTTGAACAAAGTTACTCAGATGCTGAAGATTGGCTTAAGGATCACTTGAGATAACTCCAAGGTTCTTGTATATCAGGTCACAACGTGTGGATAAGCTCGCTAGTTTGATGTGATTATGTTGGAATCACAAGGGGATTTACATTGAATTGTTGAATGCTTGAACTGCTGGAACTTGATCATTTGATGTTGCAATCTTGTGATGCTTTTTATCCTAAACGAGCTTGAGTTGAAAAAAGAAAAAAGGAAAGGGTTGAAGAAGTCCAAGCTTACTCCTAAGAATGCAAGAAAATGGGTGAATGATTCAATGGAATCCTATTGGGCGAGGTCTCAAACTTGAATAATTTGACACAAGCTCAATGTAATCTTCTAAGGGATAATTCAAAGAATTTCAAATCATCACCATCAAACATTGATTACCATTCAAGTTAATGCATGAACAAGGGATGTATAACAATTCGAAGTTAAGCTCATATCATTCCGGTTGACCACGCAAGGCACACTTACAATCAGCGCGAGGCTAGTCGTATGGACTAAACAGATTCCACATAAATGCATTCAGCAAATTCTATCTAATTATCATCATCTAACATGAAGATCCAACAAGAAACCATGCACTTTGTAAAGAAACAACACATTCCACCATAACTTCAATGAAAATGAAGTTTATTTACAACTTTTGGCAACAATTTATGCCTTCTCCTACTCTACTCTAGCTGTTATTCAGTATTCTATCCCTCTATTCTATTACTATTCCCTTTATTATTATTATTATTATCATTATTATTATTAACCTTTACAAATGAAGAGCTTGAGCCTTTTATAATGTTCTCAATACAATTCAATGGCTCAGATCAATTTGAGATCAATGGTCGAGATTGTACAATGAAAACCCTAATTAGGGTGTCACAACAATCTCAATTTTGACCAATGAAATAATTGCAATATTTGGACACATGTCCTCTTTGGAATATTCAACCAATGGATAACGGGGGTAGGTGCCTTGAAGTTTATGCCTTCATTATGATGGGCCTGGTTCATTGAATCAAGACATGCTGAGGTGGAACTTTTCTGTTTGGTGAGGTAGTGACTGGGATACCACCTCTCTTGTAGACATGATTCATCATCATGAAGGGATGTTGAGATATATCTCTCGATACTCAACATTTCAAGTTCGCTCAAAGTAGTGGTGATGGGAAGCATTGATGTAGCTGAGTCATATCTCCATCTTCGCATGCTTGCCTTGGGGTGATTGTATGACTTCTCCTTCGCAAACCTTTGATCTCTTCATGTCTCCATGGATTGGTGAGAGTTGAGATTCCTCTTGGGCATTCTCATGCTTGTAAATGAAGTTTTACCCATTGCATGGTGGTGTAGATCTTGCTCTCCTTCTTCTTTTGCTTTGCAATCACCATCTTCTCCCATCTGCAAAAAAAAACAAACATGATATCAAACACACATAATATATAACTTTGATAATTATTCTTACTTGATATATTCTCTGGTTTTTATGTGTTTTGTAGGCATGATGAGTGCATTGGGAGGGAATTTCGCTCCTACCAGGGAGCAATAGAAGTATTTGGGTACTTAGCCAAATTTTCATTCTCTTGCTTCTTCATTCATCAATTCATCTCTTGAGTTTAAGTGCTCACTTGCAAAGGCTATCAAATTCTCTTCACCAAATGCTATAAGGGTGATTTCGCTCCAAGAGAAGAGCACATGAAGTAAATTTCGCTCCAAAGAAGGAGCACCTGAAGTTGAAATCGCTCCAAAAGTGGAGCACTCGAAGTGACCTTCAAATTTAAGTTTTGCTCACTATCTTCCATTCATGACAACTGAAATGCACTAAATCATACTCATTCAAGGCTCTAGAGGTAAATTCGCTCCAAGGGAAGAGCACGTGAAGTAAATTTCGCTATGAATAAGGGGCACTTGAAGTTTTTCACTCTGAACCTAGAGCACTTGAAGTGATCTTCAAACTTGGAATTGAACTCGCTCTTACTCACTTCCCTTCATTCTATAGGCTCAAACCTTAAGTCTTTTAACCATTGATTAATGAAAACATGTCAAACTCACCTCATGTAAGGCCTAAAAAGAAAATTCACTCCCATCAAAGAGCACTTGAAGTGAAATTCACTCCAAAAGAGGAGCACTTGAAGTGAAATTTCAAGTTGACTCTTAACTCACCTTTTCTCACCTGTACTCACTTTCTCAACTTAAAATACGTCAAATCATGCCCAATGTGAGGTCTTAGGAGTGATTTCCCTCTGAGACTTGAGCACATGAAGTAGAATTCGCTCCTATTGAGGAGCACCTGAAGTGGATTGAAATTTGGCACTTAGCATTTCCTTGTTCACTCCTTCATTCCATTCATTCAAGTTTTTCAAACTAGGTTCAATGTGCATTCTAGGAACAATTTCACTCTCAATCAAGAGCACTTGAAGTGAATTTTCCTCCAACTAGGGAGCACTTGAAGTAGCTTGAAAATGCACCTTTGAGTCGAATCTCATCGTTTCATGCCTTAGTTTATGCTCCTATACACCAAAAGTCTTTAAAACTCACCTTGAATGTGACTTCGCCTTTAACCTGGGGCAATAGAAGTGAAATTCGCTCTGAGAAAGGGATAGTTGAAGTGAATTTTGCTCCAAAAGAGGAGCACTTGAAGTAACCCTTACTAGTAGTCTCTCTTCACTCCTTGGTTGAATTCATGATAAACTTCACTTCGTCTATGATCAAAATGTTGTTGAAGGCTCATAAATTGACTCATTTCACTCAACTATTGCCCAAGCAATTTACATCGCTCCCACCTATGTGCAATGGAAGCAGATTTTGCTCCAACTAGGGAGCACTTGAAGTTGCCTACATACTTGACCTGATCCAATGTTATTGATTTTGCATTGTATTCCTTGCTCGAATTGAGACATTGCACAATGATTAGAGACATCTTGAGTGACTTGGAGAGCTTGGAAAGGATTTCACTCTTAATGAGGAGCAATAGAACCAAAATTCGCTCCTACTAGGGAGCAATTGAAATTTTTATATACTTCGTCAATTTTTTGCTCTTGAAAGTCACCTCTCACTGGGATGCATATAAGTCACTCGGATGACCGAAGAAACATTAGCATTATTGATTAGACTTGTTCTTTGAAGGTTCCTCCATCAAACCTCTTTCTCTATATGCTTCATTTGACCTCTCCTTTTCACCACTTTGCCATTGTAGACCTTGAGCAATTGAGCCGACGACCCTCCTTACCACTCACTCACTCATCTGACATCACT
The DNA here is from genome assembly GCF_030272615.1 of Cryptomeria japonica. Taxonomy (NCBI): domain Eukaryota; kingdom Viridiplantae; phylum Streptophyta; class Pinopsida; order Cupressales; family Cupressaceae; genus Cryptomeria; species Cryptomeria japonica. The sequence goes on from NC_081409.1 coordinate 202,586,570, forward strand.
TCATTTTACCCCCACATGAAGGGCTATCCTCCTGATTCCTGGCCTCTTGACCAACTATACCTCTTCAACGCAAAGGTTAATAGCAAAGGACCCAACCTACTACCCTAGAAGGCAGAAAAAAAGTGGGGGGTCCCCATTTGCAATGGGGCGAGGTGTGAATACATCACAACAGGTTGCACAACTATAGGTTGTTGTGCACAACATTCAATGTCATTATAGGAACTATTGTGAGCTGATTGTACCATTTATCATCTTGTTGCTTCATCTTGATCTTTTCCTTGATTGGTGAGGCCAATGTAAATGCTTTAGCAATATGTGTAGATGATTTTGAGTTCTATTGTTTTTACGTAGGAGGATTTTGCTTCTGCACAACGGCTTTGGAATTGAATTTTTTTGTTAAATCGCTCTTTTGAAAGGCAAACTTTTTCTTTATTTTGGCCTTATTTTGGATATTGGATGCATTGTGAAATGCTTGGCTGAATGTCTTTGAAGTTGAGAACTCCATTTTTGTGCAAATAAAATGTGATAATCCACCTACATATATGTGCATTTTGAGTTGCTTGGGGTTGTTCTAATGTAGGTACGTAGAGTAGTCATGTAACTTGTTGGTATATTCTTCCACCTATTGCTCCTTATGCTGTTGCATTTGTTGAAACTTCATATACACATCTGCATAGTGTTTGAGGGGATAGTATTACTTCTGTGAAACATTGAGAAAGGAATCCCATGTCTAGATTGAATCATGGTCCCTTTCATGTTGTCTAAATAGTGTTTGCCACCTAGTCCGACACTAGAGTGGACATTTTCAATGTTCCAAGAGAAAATTTTGCATCATTGAAATGTGTGTTGGCTATTGTGAAGTGTGTCATTGATCATCATATTTGAAGCGTGTCATTAATCATCGTATGGATGTTTGGAGACACTTTTGATGTTTGCTTCTGTGTGTTGACAATGTTGAATGCTCATAAGTTGAATTGAGTGGACAATCTTCCTTATGGTATTCCCCACATGTTTGTATCAGCATGTGAATAACACGTCTCCGATACCAATGGTCCATATCCCTAGTGGTTTGGGGAACAAAGCAATCCCGCGAAGATGGTTTTAGAGATATGTGTGTCTAATAACCACACTCAAATGTTTAATTGTAAATATATGTTAACTCAACATGAACATGTCGAACTATGATATACTGCTGTCATAAAGTGCTGATAAAGATTACAACGTTGTTACAAGTGCTGATATAAAATGGCACTGATAAAAATCACTCCCCAAAGTTGCCCAAAATGCATAAACTCAACACCCAGTTGGAAATAACAATAAATTACCTTAATGGATAGCTGGAAAGCTGATTGCAGGTCTGGAAATGGTCTGAAAGCATGTTACAGTTTGAACAACGACAAAAATAACCTGGAATGATCACCAACTGTAGTGTTCCTTTTTGTAAATGCACTAGTTGTTGCCCTAAAATCACAATTCCAAGCTCATTGAAAGCTTAATCCATAAAATAGAATTATCCTACTAGAGTTGGGAACATTATTTAGTCATATGATATATCTAATTCATTATATGGTTGTTCTTCAATTGGTAGCATGAGAGCTAGTTTGATGCAAGCATTTCTTGAGTTGATCAAAAGATTCAGGAAATTGATTATCCCATTGAAATACTATATTTTTGCATAGCAAATGTGGTAATGGTTGACATTTATTAGCTACCTGTGCAATAAACCAATGGATAGATTGATGTTTGTCTTATAGACTACATAGTTGTTTTTTAATTTTTGGAGGTGGCATTTATAGTATGGATTTGAATTTTGCAAGATCAACCTCTATACCTCTTCTTGACACAATGAAACTTGTAAGCTTTCTTGAAGTGACGTCAAAAACACATTTCTTTAGATTCAATCATACTTGATAGTGTGTAAGTTTATCAAAAGTTTTCTCAAAGTATTTGAAATTGACTTCAAGTGCATTTTCCTCATCTTTTAGTGCCTTACCAAGATTTTTGCTAGAAGATATGTATTTTGTTTTTACTTTTCTTTGTTCAATAGTGCGTCATTGAGGTTTTCAGTAGGTACTTTTTATTTTTATTTGATTTTTTTATTTTTGAAGGACCAAGGGAATTGAATTGTTGTCTGAAGTATTTTACATTGTTCAATTATATATTAAATGCTACTTTATAATCTCTTGATGCTATGCGTTCTTTGATTTCCAAGAGTTCCCTTATTCCTTTAGCATTTTTACAAATGTTTAGTACATGAGGTCCTTGATGGTTCTAATTGTTGGATATTGTCGAGAAGTTTGTTTGAATGATGTGTTGTCGATGATATCAACATATTCCTCTATGTGTCCCAATGTTGCAGTCAGATTAGATGAGTTGGTTTGGCCTGTGTGTTGCAGATCAGTTGTGGATTAAAGGGTTTTGAAATAAGTATCTCTAGTTGATTCAGTTAAAGTTTCAGTGGTTCGCATGATGATTTGATTGAGCTATGAGATTTGGTATTGCGTTTGGTTTCACAGTTGTTCGGTGTTGATCAGTGTTTTGGATTTTGCTCCGCATTGCAATATCTTGGTTTGCGGTTTTGGCAGAGTGTTTGAGACGTTCATATGTGTCCTCAATTCAGATGGTTCATGATTTGGAGGTTCGCATGTGAATCTTTCAGTTTGACAGTTAGTTCAGTTAGTGTTCTTGAGGTTCGATATAATGATGATGAAGATTTTAGTAAGTGGTAATGTTGTGGTAATTCATGATGCTTGTGGATGTTTCTAGATCGGGTCCTATCCGTTTTGATGGTCTGCATTGATCGTTCTGCGCGTTATTGATGATTTTATCAGTATGTTCATGTTATGCAATGTTCTTGGTTGACCAGATGATTGTAGCGTATTCTGGATGTTTGAGGTTTAATTTTTGGAGGTGTTTTATGTTCGAGGTGTTGATTTAGGTTCATCATATGTCTTAGTCGATATTGTTTTGGTACACATGTAATGTTGTAGCGTGTGTGGTTATAACTTTTTAATTGTGATGTGTGTTGAGCCAACCTTGAAATATAGGTTGATGATTTGTATAAATATATGTAATAGTCATATGAGAGATGTATTTGCGTGGTATTTTTGACTGTGTGTGATGGAATAAGTGTGCTAACTAGTGTTTTGATCTTTCAGATGTGTGAAGAAGCGTGGCAGAGCAAATCAGATTGTGTGCTTAACTGAAACTGTAGCTAGGCATGAAGAGATGCTATTCTATTAGTTCGTGATCTTCCAAATGTAATTTGAATGTTTTGTAAGGCAATGAGTCTTCCCAAGGGTTGTAACCCTTCTTGTTATGTGTTTTGAGCAGTGAGCTCTAGGCAGTGTGCCTGAATGCATGTGCATTCCCCATTTTAATATTTCACATACTTCTAACAAGGTATTATCTCATTGTGGGTAGGTTCTTGAAGTAGCCACCGGTGAGGAGGGACCTCAAAGAGATCAATCCGGACCGGTCAGCAAGAGTAAACACAACGGAAACACAAAGATATGATGGAGGCAATGCAAAATAGTTGTTTTATTGCATGAAAAATGATTACAACCAACCGGTAACAACTAGATTACAACATACCGGCTCACAGGCCTAGTAGAACATACAAAATAGGTTACAACCGAGACCTTGAATCGTGAGATCTATCTTTTACGCATAGTCTAGCTCCTTGATTCTCTGATTAACTACATTCTAATGCACAATTACAATTATATATATCGTACCAAAGGATCCTGTCGACCCAAAGGGATCAAAAACTCGAAGAACAAGACCTAACATGCAAAATAAACAAGGTCGGCCTTCACCAAGAGATTCCTCCGGAAAATCCAAGGGATGAAATGTAGATCGCGAGAAAAGGTCAGCCACACGCCAAGGAACATTGGAATCAACGCCCAAGGCTCCGCAAGCTTCGGAAGGGGGTTCCGGTAGATCACCAAAATAGGTCCAGGCAACCGGTAACAAAGGAACAATCGGTAAGAGGAAACTCTCATGGAAACCAGTAGCGATATCTTGCCAAAAAATGATCCAAAAGTGATGCGGTTTGAAAGCAAGAAAGATGATCAAGTCTTCAAGTAGAATCCAACTCCACAAGATTCGGTGAGCCAAAACCGGGACACACAGAAAGGAAAATTAAAACTACAAACAAAAAACAAAACAAAAAGGAAAATGTTTTTGGTTGATGCAAGATTGGTATGAACCAGGGATGCTCCTGCATCAACTTATCAACTTAGTTTGTTCCATCATCAACATGTCGGTGAAAGCATCAAATGTAGGCATTGTGTAGCTTGAACCCATTGTCATCCTATGGGTTTGGAAACTAGAAACAAATGTTGCATATTCTTGTGGAAGCTTGCCCATCAAATTGAAGATCAATTGAGTATCCTTCTTATCAATGCCACAATCCTTGAGTTGTACCCTTAACTCTTTTGCCTTAGTGACATAATCTTGTATTGTATCGAAGTTCTTGGGATGTAACATGGTGAGATCACTATCAATTTGATATCCCCTAATCTCATCAACTTGACCATACAAGTCTTGAAACTTTTGCTAAGCATTCTTAATTAAGGTATATTTTTCAAAATGAAAGATGAGATCTTTTGATACATACTCTGTTAAGGTACCAATTGCCATGATGTTCTTAGTGAGCCAATCCAAATGACCATTTAGATCAACCTTAGGATCAACATGAGCAACATTAGTTCCATCAGTGTATTGAGTTAACCCTTTTTCCATTAGTTTACTCCATGCATCAATTTTCCAAGTAGCATAATTATGAGGAGTTAAAAGAAGAAACTTAGGAGAACCCATAGCAGCAAAATAAAAGAACATAAGAGAACAAGAGCACAAGAGACACCACCCCCCCCAAAAAAAAACAAAATAAAAAAAACAAGAAAAAACGATGATTTTGACACTTTATAAGTAGTGCGTGTAAAATAGGCCACTTGCAAACAATGGCACAGTGGACTTCTGATTTGGTTTTACAACTTGCCCCAATAGGCCTAAAACTACAATGCAAAAGATCAAAAGGATAGATCTTTGCAATACAAGTGCCAAATTGGCCAAAAAGGACAATATGCTAAAAGTACATTTTTCACTCAAAATAACTGCAAACTGATAGCAGATTATGAAAGTAGACAAAAAATAATGCACTTAAAAAAAAACGACACCTAAAAAGGAGTTCATATGAGCCCGAACGAAGTCCCAGAAGTTGCAAAAACAAGGATTGGATAGGTACAGTCACCCAAAACTATATTTTTTGAAAAATATGTTCACCCAAATCAAAAAATAACACCACCACGTGAAACTACACTAAAAATTAGCCCATTTAAAAAAAAAATCGCACACAAAAAGGAGCAAAAATGAGCAAGATATGGCCTCTTGAAGTTGGATTGCAAAATCGAAAAACCCAATGGTGAGGGGGTCCAAACTTTTCAAAAAATGTTGACGCAGGTTGATGTCATCATTTCATTGTCTTAAAATTGACGGCCATATGACTGTTGAAAAACCATCACAACCCCTTGATCGACTGTATGGGTTGCTGACTTGTCACTGTACGAATTACTGACTGGATTGTTGACTGGGCTGACTGTATAGTACAACTGATGATGTGGCGGATGACGTGGCCCGTGAACTGTGTAAACCGTATGTCTGACTGGGTGTACCCTGCACTGCGTGGCCGAATGATAGTCTGCCATGTGTCAGAGTGGGTGGCAAAAATATCGCCGCGTGGGCAAATCACCTCTTGCAACGTGTCTCCTTGTAGAAAAAAAATAACAAAGCCCATGAAGGGTTGTCGGGGGCGGAGCCAAAATGTAGCGGTTGCCGGAACCGGAAACCGATGGCCGTGGGGTGCCGAGAAAATTGTAGACTACTGGAGCGGGGTGACGGAGATCGTCGACTGGTGAGGAGACAATGATCGGCAAGGGCAATGACTGGGAGAAGAGAGTAGCCGACGGGAGAGGAACAGGTTGCTGAGAAAGCCAGATGCGACCGACGATCAGAGGGAGAATAGTGAGTCGTCAGCGGTGTGGCTCCCCAGAGCAAGGTCAGTGCGGATGTCGTAGCCAGTGGAGGAGCCAAGGCTTGCAGCAATGGTGACAAAGAAACTCTCAGCGGGAGGACAACAAAATGCTGGCGGGCTAGACTAGGTGGCAAGGGTCGCAGGGAGGATGTGACAGCTGTTGGTCGACGGTAAGGTGGTGGGGCCGCCAATAAAAAAAACTCTCTACAAAAAAATTAATATGCAGTACAACGACATGTGGGGGGGGAACAACAGACCCCCCGACGAATAATATTTTTTTGATTTTTAAAATGAAACTTTTGTAATGAATTTTTTTTTTCTTCAAATTAATAAAGTTGAAAATTGAAAAAATAAATTCGCAGATTTTTTTTTATTTTGAAAAAATCCGTACCGCTAACCAAATAGGCTAAAAAATTCCTCCAAAGCCTCGATATGCAATTTTCTCCAAAATAGGCCGAATTTATAGTCAAAATTTATGGAAACGGCCACCCAGACGCAATGATGAGGTTGGGTCTGGTCTAAGACGCCTCTTTTAAGATGCTGCTCCCCAGATCTGCCTCTTGACCTTCTTCAATGACGCAATAAAATCTCTCCAGAGGCTATACAAAGGTGCTCCAACCGCTTTGATACCATGTGAGATTATGCTTGAAGCAACCAAGATCAAAGAGACGAATAGATAACACAATGACAAGGGAGATAAAATATGACAAGAATAAACTATATTCCTATCAAGATGCAAAAGAAGTCAACTGGATCATCACAAGAATTGCATACAATGTAGATGAGCCTCCTTACAAAGGCAATGCTAAGAGACAAGAGAGCACACAATGATGACATGTGGCTCAATGAGATGCAAGGGTAGGTAGGAGAAATAGTAAAATATTCCACATGAGGTGGATCACCCATTGAAGGTGGAATTATCACTCCACAATAAGTGGATATGATAAAGTAACAACAGGATCACACCATAAAAGGTGGAAATTCTCCTACATACATACTCTCAATTTATGCACGTCTCCTTAAGTGTCTCATATGCAAACTACAATGTTATGCATGTACCTAAGTAAACTTAAGTAAAGTGTAATTATATCCAAGATGAATAAATAATTACACCAACAAAATGTTTTCCATGACAATAGAACCAACTTGGAGTGGTAGCTTGATTGTTTATTTTCTTTCTTATTCAACATCATCGTATGATTTGATCACAATTTTCTTTTAATGTTCTATTGCATTATCAAAATATCCTAGTTTCGTTAATAATCTTAACGAGCATATATTTAAGCCAAATCCACCATCTATATGTACTCATTTAATTTTATGTTTATGGATAAAATTTTTAATGTGGAGGGATTTAATATGAGATGCATCTCTGGATGTAAGGTTTTCATTTGTGAAGAATAAGTGATGATAAGTGGGTAAGTTTCCTTTCATGGATTTGAATTCAATTTCATTAATACAATTAGGAACACGACTCTTATAAATCTATGTCCTATATTTCTTTATGAATGGTGAAGTTCTTAATAATTCGAGGATGAAAATTTTGGAGTTTTACCAAGGTGATCTAAGAGGTTGTATTGGGCAGAGGGTTTGGTAGATGAAGATAATGCTCCTTGAATGGTTACTTTTCATCTATGGGTGGTAACAACTCAATTAGAGTTCTTTATGGTGATGACAACTACATGGTTGGAGGATTCTTCAGTTCTTCCTATGACGGAGTCAAAGGATGATGAAGCATTAAGATTTTTGGTAAAGTCATATGGGATGGAAGTATGAGATGTGGAGGCTTTTTCTTTAACATGCTTGGTGAAAGGATCATTTTATATTTTAATTTATCCATTAAATGTGTTAGATGTTTGTCCTTCTTCCTCAATATCTCCCTTATTAATTAGGTCATGAATGTAGTTCTTGAGTTCCATGAATTTAGCTATCACATCGCTTGATGCGATGGTATTCACAATATTTGTTGTCTTTATACCATGTGGGTTTTTGTTGGTTCTCATGGAATGGTTTAATGATGGGATGTTTAATCATGCTTGCTTGGACTAGTCTTCAAAATACTGCCTCAATTGGTTCCCCTAAGAGAGCGTATTTGTGTTTGGGTTTATTATTTTATCGAGGTTGTCATTGTGGGACAATAATATTATTTTGGTTATGTTGTTTATTTAGATTGGTTTGTTGTAATGATGGTGTTTGAATAGTTTGCACATGTTGGGCACCAATTGCACCATCATTCAATATTTTTATTGTTGGCCCCCAAAAATGGCTTATCATTGGATTGTGTTGTTATCTTTGTGTTTATATATTATGTTATAGCCCTTGGCAATAAGATTTTTTCAATGGTTACATCTTTGTCTATGATTTTATCAAAAGTTTTAGTGCATTACATTTGCAAATGAAAGGGTATTTTGAATTTCAAGTTTTGAACAAATATTGTCTGCAATTATTTTTTGAGAATTGCTTAGAGGAATCTACTAGTAAGGTGTCTCCATATTTGTTTGAAATTAGTGATGGTTTCCCCATTTCTTTGTTTGGTGTTGCACAAGTCTACCATAGGAACTTCAATATTGTAAGAGATGTTATTTTTTTCAAGTAAATCTGGAATGTGGTAATAGAGCCATGTAGGAGATTGATGAACCATTCCAATGCCTGGCCTCCTAAGATTCTAAGATACAATCTCTTTAATTAGACGTCATTATAAGAGACTTCTTGACATGCTATATAGAATTCTTTGACATGTTTCTTGGGATATCATTTTCCTTTGTACTTATCAAATTTGGTATTTCAAAATTTTGAGGAAATGGGATCATGATGATGAGTTTGTCATAATGGTAGGGACATATGTCCTCAAAGGAATAGATTTCTTGGGATGTCTTGTTTGTAAGTCTTACAGTATGTTCCTCATATATTGTAACTCTTGGGCAAGATTTGTGATTGAAATGCTATATATCTGATTATGTTGTTGGTTATGAAGAAGGATAGTGTTGATTGTTGATAGGTATATATGTTGAATGTTGAATTATTGATGTGAAATTGAATGTTGATGTTTTTGCTTGAAATATTTTGGATGTAAGTGGAGTTTTTTTGTGAGGAAGATGAGTTTATGCATTGGTAAGATGTGCATTGAGATGTGGTAATATTGGGTGGTTTTGATGTAGTATGGTACTTATTGGTGGGTGAGTGGTTTGTGCTATATAGTTGGTTGTATTGTTTGAAGGTGTGGATGGTATAGCTAGATGGGTACTTATATAAGTTGTGTTTGAAGTTATGTTGTTATGTAGGGATATGTTGGGTCTTAAGATGTGTTGGAATATGCTTTGTGAGGGTTCTAATGATTGGTTGGGCTTAGATGGTTGTTCAATGTTGGATGTGTTTGTGATTTGTGATATGTCAAGACTTTGTGGGAGTTTAGCCCCATTTTAGACAAGTTGTAACAAAAGGCTATCTTGATTAACCTTTATAAGTTTATCTACCATCTCTTTGTTGTAGGGGTCTTTCATAAATGTGTGTAGTCTTTGTGAGTCTTCAGGTTGGTTTACTAAGGGTTTTTCTCCATGTGGTGATTATGATTGGTTTATTGTGTCATTCATGTTAGACATTCCCCAAGGTATTTAGGTTGAGTTGGATTCCATTATCCTTTTGCATTAAGCTCTTGTGTATACCATAGAAAGGCATACCTAGTGTATTTGGTTGGAGGTTGATGTTGCGATGTTAAAGGTTTTGGAAGGTTTATGTGGGAAGATTTTGTAGTTTTGAATGATTGATATTGGTAAACTAGATGTTTGGGCTTGGGAAAATTCTTTTTGTGAAGGTGATTAGAGGGTGTACTTGGATTTTGATTTTTTCTTTATATGAAAAAAGGTCAAAAATATTTTAAGAGAATCTAGATCCTCAGGATGATTTTGTTTTAGGATTTTATCCTTTATCAATTGGGATACATAAGTTCACAAGAAAAATAGATGAGGATATTTCGATGTGATCAACTTAAGATTTGCCAAAGTACTAGGCTACTTTGTCCAAATTTGATAAGGGACAACTAAACATAATACTTAAGGTATGCAAGTTTTTAAACACTACATGCTCCTCGTTTGAACTTATTAGACTCATATTTTATTATTGTTTACTTTCAGTGGATACATTACCATGATGTGTTATTCAGACTTATATGACATTATTTCATGCTTTATCTAGATATAAGATGCATAATTTATTTGCATTATTTCAGTACTTGTGATTTATGGTATTTTATGGATTATTGCTATGTACTGACACTTTATTTTATCTATGCAATGTGAAACTATATGTTACGTGTCTACGAGTGTATTGGATGCAAGGGGACGATTTTCCTTCACTCACTCCGGTGAGACAGGGAATGTCGCGATTCTCCTTTATCGGTGTGCATGCCGTGTTTTCTATATTGTATATATGCATGTGTGGTTAGGTGATGCAGGATATAGCAGGTACAAGTACCGGGTAGGTACGGGGTATCGTCTCCACCTGGCTTCACAGGTTTGAGCGTGCCTTATATTTGTTCGATGGAAGTGGAGGAGGTAGTAGTTGACTATATTTTAACCAGTTACACTCTTGTGAGTGTTGCCAATTGGTCGTCTTGTCAGTTTGTTCGGCCTTTGTGTATTGTCGTTTGACTTTTTTTGAGTCTTTGCTTGGGGTTTGCTCAGTTTGTGTGTTTAGTGAATTTAATTAATTAATTAAATTTATGGAGTTATCTTATAATTGGTATTTTTGGAATTATGTATTTTATGTATTGAGATTTTAAATTTAATTAATTAAAAGAAGTTATTAAATTAAGTTGCAAGCTGCATGATATTAGAAATATATTTTATTTAAATTTTAGTGAAAAATAAATTAGATTAATTTCATTTATTGTTTTCTAGAATTTTAAATAAATAAAAGAATAACAAAATAAATAAATAAATAAATGAATAAAAGAATAATTTAGAATTAAAGTATTGCTTTAATTCTTTTTTAAGAAATTAATTAATTTGCATGAGAAGAAAAGAAAAAAATGATTTTTGCTTATTGCATGTTAATTTATTCCTTTGTTAGGAATTAGAAAAGAAAAATAAAATTGCTTTTAATTACTAAAATTAAATATTAGGGTTTTTGGGAAAAATATATGCAACCTAGAATTTTAGTTTAAAAGAGGAATATATCTTTTTATTTTTAAAAAGTCAAGTGAAAGAGGCAGAGATTTTGGTGAAGAAAAATTATTTGGAAGCTTGTTGAAGGATTGAATCTCTCCTACAAAGTTCTTCCAGGAAAGCTATAGCAGGTTGGGTGGCTTCTTCTGGTTGTTTTTAAAGAAAACATTTCTATTTCTTCCTTTTTTTTGAATGATGTGTGTGTTAAAATATTTGTCAAATCCAAAACCCTTTTTGGTTATTTCTTGTTCTTGGCTAAAGTCCATTCTTGAAAATTAATTTCTAGTTTATAGAAAGAAGTTATTTCCTGGGTGTTTGTAGATTAAAATTTAAAAAAAAAATTGGGAAAAGTTGTTCTGGCAAATTTTCCCAAGATTTTTACTGTGCATGAAAATTGCAAGTTTTGAGAGAAATGAGATTTACTAGAGAAAATATTCCCTCTTGTTTGATTTTGTTTTGATATTAGGCTATGACTGTCATTTTTAATATTTTTAATATTTGTGCATCTCTGTGTAATTATTTAGTTACTATGGTAATAAATTTAATTTCAATTAAATTTATTGGGTTATTTAAAGTTATGGGGAAATTGTTTATTTAGTTATTTTGGGGAAAATTGTATTAATTAAATTCCCTGGGAAATGGATTTTTTAAAATGAAATTTATTGATTTGTTTATGCTATTGAAATTATGTTTTAAAAAAAATTATTAAATTTTTTTTTATAAAAAAATGGGGAGGCAAATCATTATTGGAAATTAAATATTTTGGTTAGTATATATATTTTAAATATGATTTAATTACATGGTTTATATTCGAAGAATATATACTCATGTAATTATATTATATTATTATATGTATTCTAATTTAGAATATAATTTAGGACATGGAAATCTTTTTAGTTGGAATATTTGGATATTATTTTTAAACATATGACTAGGGGAGATTATTTCAATGTGATTAATTTAGCTTTTGTACAAATGACAACTTGGAATTTCTTTTATGATAGAGAGTATTTTCTTATTTTTTGAAATAACTTTAATTGCAAGTTATTTATGCTTTTGGCTGTTTTATGAAAAGATTGCTTGTTTAAGAATCTTAGTGTAAATGGTATTTGCAATCAAGCTTAATTTCGTTGCAATTCTGGTTGAGTTGTCATTATGTCTTATGTTGTTATACCCCTTGGTCAGGTGTTGTTGTATAACCTTGTTGATGTGAGCCATTGTGTGTTTTGTTCCAAATTGTCAATCTCGAGTTAGTGATTGTGTATCTTTCACCTGTGTTTTGTCAGGATTAGATATGGCTGTCTGTTTCGCCATAGAGTTCTCGTAGAGACACCTTTCCTATTAGTGTCCTATGAGAGAGTGACTTTTGAGCGGGGGCCACGTCCGAAGTGGATTGCAGGATAACCTCTCGAAAGTCAACTAAGAAGTGATAACCTAATAATTGATTAAGGGGTGGGTAGTTTAAATTTTAATTAAGATAATGTGCCTCACACATGGTTGAGTGCTTGTATAAGCTTAGGATGTGGTGAGAAGGTCTGAAATGGCAAACCTATCACCTTGTCTTCACGAAAGGATTGGTAGGGTCCACATGAGGCTTAGATGGAGCCGAAGGTTCGGGAGAGGTTGCCAGGATAACCCAGGATGGGGGTCGGGACCTATGGAGGCCTACCAGGGTAACCACCATAAGCCATGCGATGACGCTCTCTCCTTAGAGTCACTAGTGTTTGTGAGTTGAGTCAAATGGATGTTTGCGGAGTTTTGTAGTTCTTTCGTACTTGTCTTATTTTTCTTGCTTGAGGGTCTTCTACTATCTTTTAGCACGGTGGGGTGGTTCCATTTTGGGATCACATGGTCGGGTGGTAGTGCCACTTCCCATCGGATGTTCTGGATTGTATCTTAAGGCGAGGAAAGGCTTCCCTGGTGTTTCTTGGTTCGTGGTTCATGTACTAGCTCATGTTCGTGATCATTGTTTAGTTGAGACCTTGTGGTCATTGTATCAAACTTCTATGTAACCTTGATATTGTAACTTTTGGATTTCGTGGTATTTTTGGAAACCATGTATTTATGGATATTGTAATATTATATCGGTGAAATGTATATTAATTCAGTTGCTTTGATCTTATGTATAAATGAAATATGGATAAATAAATGCATTGGAATACTTTGATTCTTTTATTATGGAATTTAGATGTATGTGTAGGTTTTATCTTAAGCATTTAATTTTCCTAATTGGATGGACAATTGGATTAACCATGGTGTTAATATAATATGTGAATTTAATCTTCGTTGGTAACCTTTAAGAAATCATGTGTTAGACTTTCGCTGTGTTATTAAACGTGCTATTGTTATAATTAATGCACTTAATCTTTAAATTTTTTTTTTTTTCACCCTTTAGTTGCTTAGTTGTTTTGTTTTCCTTTAGGGTTCCTGGCGGGGCATTACACTACACAAGCTAGGTATGAGAGGGATTATGTATCTAGATAAGCTTTAACTAATTGTGAATTTGTTGGTTTTGGGTTTGAGGTTTGGTTTATAGAGGTTGGTAATTTAAAGATTGTCTATTTTCCTAGGTTGGAAGTGATGGTTATGGGATGATATTTGCTGATGGGACTAAAGTCTAAATGGTGGTTAATGAGGTTTAGAAAGCTATGACTATGGTTGATGTAAATTCAGCTTAATATTCTTGAGGATGAATGGGAATGGATGTGATGGTTTGACTAGGTTTTCCTAGGGTTGTTGTTGATCTGTTTCTATAAAGGGACTTAGATTTTAGAATTTGGTTTGCTATTATTTTGGTAAAATAAGCACATGTATTGAGACATAGGTTGAAGGTGATAAAATAGCACAAGTGCTAAGAGGACAAGCATAGGTACTAAGATATCTTATATGGGTGCTAGAAGAATAGACAAAATAATTGAAACAATGCATGCAAAAAAAACAATTAGCTCATATGCTGAATTGAGAATTCTAGTTTGTGTTATTTTTGGACTTTGGCAAGAGATTTCAAAGACAAAGATAAATCGATCAACTTGATTCTTCAAGTTAATAAAAATGAATGGATTGTAGTAGTTTATTGCATGAAAGTATGCTAAAGACTTTCATATTCCTAAAATTAGTCAGGTAGGTGTGTTAATCCTTATGGACTCACAAAAATGACATTCGCCCCCACTTTAGTAGAGTGGAATATCTCCCCTTTTACTGCCATATTACCACACAAATGGATTACTAGAGAATAGAAGATCATGTACCACCTTATACCCCTTATCTTGGAGGACTAACCTTTCCCAAAGTTAGCTCTATTTCATAATCTAGAGACACAATTTGAGCACTTTCCTTCCTTAGTAGTGGTGAACCACAAAGAAAAATGGTCAAAAGGTCTTAAACTAGGCTTTACAAGATTCTAGGGGCATTCTCTAAATATGCAAGGTACGCGAGACACAACTATGAACACTAGTTCATCACAAATGTGGGTTGGGAATGGCAATTAAGTTACTGAGAGCAACCCTGCACCCCCTATCTTGGTTTCATCCAAGCGTCAAGATTTATCTAGGGCTACAACTTTCATTCTAACCTCTTTATGTACTTTGTTGTCAACACATGGTTGAGGTCATACCTTGGGGTGATGAAGTCTCTGAGTAGGCCTTTTAAAGGGAAAGGTAATTCTAGGTGATTTTGATCACCCAAGATTGCATGAAGTGTAAGGGGAGAGCATACACACTAAACTAGCACAACTTAGGATTTAAACTAAAAAAAAGAGTAGTTGTGAGGCTTTTGATTACCCAAAATTGCTTGAAGCAGATAGGGAGAACATACACCAAGCACAATCCTCCAAAGATGGAAAACAAGAGATTTTTTTTGCTTTAACTCTAAGTGGAACTAGACAAGTAAAAACAAAGATATTTGACAAATGGATCTTGCATTGCACAAGTTAGTAATTTCCAATGTAATTTCTTCAATAGATGTATAACAATTTCACAACTTGTTAGTGACTAAAATGATAGAAAACTAAAAAAATATTGAAAAACAACATAGGCGCTAAAACATAGGGCATGTGCATTAAATGCAAAGGTACTTAATGAACTAGCATAGGTGTTGAAGTGATCTATGCAAGTGCCAAACAATAAAAACAACAAAAAATAAAAACCAATGTATACTCAACATCAAAGGCATTAAAGAATAGATTATAGGCACTGAAACATAGTTCCTACAAAAATAATGTTAGCTTGTTGCAAAGTATCACATTTTTACAAAACCCAAAAAGAAAATTGGATGGGTTAGGCCACTGGCTAGTCAATAAAATAAAATAAAACTTATAGAAATTGATAAGTAACAGAAAAATAAAGTAAAAAAAATTGGTTAGCAAAGGTGTTAAATGATGTAGACATCGTGAGATAGGTCATAGGTGGTAAGAACATAAGCTCTAAGTAAGAATGTGGCACCAATTTTGCTAGCAAAAGCACTAAACCATAGAGAATAGGCACTATTTTGCAACTTGAGATATAAAAACTCAACACAAAAAACTTTAATAAAATGTTAATAACAGGTATGTGAGTCCCACAGGGTGTGCCAAAATGGAAGTAGGGAAATGTGAAATAGCAGAAAATAAAAGGAAATAGCATGAAATAATAATTACCTCAACTTTGTCAACTTCTCACCTCAAGATAGAGATGAAGTAGATGCATCCATGTCTAATTGATTTGATTAGAAATGTGGATTGCTCTCAATGCAACAATATAACATTTCTATTTAAGATACATAGATGATTTAACAACATAAATTTATCTCTTTATGAATGATCCAAATGAGGGGAGGCAAGACATAATTTAGATGGATATATGGAGTATATATAATTTTAGCAATGTAAGAAGAAGCTACACAATAACTACTAGCCTTGCCTAATTTAAACAAGGTATTGTAGGTTTATTGTATTGTAAGTGGACGCGAAATGGAAGAAATGTTGAGCCAAGAAGCAAGATTAGAAACATATTTAAGTAAGTAATTAATTGACGCAAGGAAAATTTATTTAATCTACTAATAGGATTTTTTATGTCATAATTTAATTATTAAAGAAATGAAGACATTACTTGTTAAATATATTATGTTGTACATTGATAATACAAAATTATAGTATTAAAAAAATAAGATATGATAATTTAGAGATGTGTAATGATTATAATTTATACAAATTATAGTTTTATGTTGAAGCATAAGAGTGTGAAATCAAAAAATGTTGTTGGTGACTTGAGAAGGAGATAAAATTTGTTTATTGAGATGAGAGTAGGGTTTGTTGGATTTGAGGAGTTAATTTTAATATAAAGATATGATGTTAATATAGATAAGAAGATCATATCTCATAAATCTTAATATCAAGCAATCTTAGTTCTTGCATGTTAGTGTATATAGTGTCATTACATAACTAGTTAGTAGTTAATCACTTGCTAGGATTACCTATTCACATTAGCGTAAATTTACTTGAGTGGTTATTTAGTGATTTGTCTCACCTCACATGGTTGAGACATATGTATTCACTTTGTGAGGTACCTCTTTCATTCACACTTTCCACACACTATAACACTTGTCAAGTGAAATAACAAGTGTTCCTTAATTAGAGGGGTAGTCAATTGTTGTTTACTACTTATCTACATCCATTAGCTTGTTATAATTCAAGCCTACATTGTACATTTTACACACATACTTATATTCAATCGATTGTGTCATTGCTCTAATCTATTTTGTTTTGGATACTATTGTTTTCTAACTGTTGCAGAGCATACTAATGCTTGACTTTTACAACTCAACCAAGTGCTATCATTCACCCAGTTGATCTTAGCTATAACATGGTATTAAAGCAAGGATGTAAATGAATTGTTGACCTGGTATTATTGAATAGTTAATTTGAAAAACTTTATCTGCAAGCAATATTTGATTATTGCAAGATACTATTGTGTCATGCATGCACATCAACAATACGAAAAGCCGTCATTGATAAGCAAAGGCCCTTGGGAGTTTTATCACACAAGGTTGAAGTAAAGCACATCTCAAATCTTTATTGTATGGATTCATTTTAGAACCTGCAAGAATTCGTAATAAATCATTTTAAGAAGCAAAAACCAACAAAAATATCATCACATGGGCTTATGTTGAGTTTTACCCAACAATTTGGCATCCTTGTTTTATTTCTTGTATGCATATTTGTGTTTGTTCATTTCACAAGTGCACATACATTGTATACAATTTTTTTACAATGTAGGTTTGCATACATGATAGTGACACAAGGAACATCCATTTAGGTTGATTTTCCTCTTCCATGCATTTGTTTGTGCCTTTCTATATACTCCAACATTTATCCATGGGACCATTTTCTTTTGGTTTTGCTAATAGTATGAATATGGAAAGTGTCAAAGAGCTTAGTTTGCATCTACAATAAAAAAATATTTGAAGATATGTTCATTTGAATCAGGAGGTTTGCAGCCTCTACCATACTAATTTGGAGGAATTTTGGCATTGAGTTGCATACATGTAGGTAAATCTACCTACGCCAAAAGCAAGCATTTGTTCATCTTGTAGAGGTGTGTAGATAGAGGTATGTGGAAGGTGTAATATTTTTTGTTTTGGCTGCAACGAACAGTGACACACCTCTATTTTGTGTCTACATGTCAACAACATCTTCCATTCAACTAAGATTTAAGATTTAATTAGTCTTCAATAGCTTTATGTTTGGCGTTGGACTCAACATTAAGGAGTTGTTTTCGAATTTGCAAGTTCTGCTTACTTTCATTTTTCTAGCTTGATATTTGGTTGGAGTCTTCTTGTAAGCCATGTGTTCAGACAAAGTTTTTTATACAACTCTTTCTCCCTTTGTTATGTCACATTTGGCAAAAAAGAAAAACTCCCTCCTCCAACAACACTCCCACTAGAGGTATTTTCAATTTCGATTCAATTAGATATTTGATTGACACCTTCTATAAGCTTCTTTTTGCTTACAATAACTATTGTTGACATTACAAAATTATATTAAGCATTATTGGTTTTTTTTTTTTTTTTGGGTTAACTATCATTTTTTTTTTGCTTAATCAAAAGTTTGTATAAATTGAGCTTTTTCCATTTATCTATAGCATACAAAAGAATAAGCTTTTTTTCAAGAGTAGATGGTCATTGGAAAGAGTTTCTTATGCTTATTCCAATGAGTAGCTGGAAATCTAGGTTTTATTTCATCTAAGAATTTTTTTTTCTATCAATTTTACAAGAACTTCATTATTTAATAACTTTTGATAGACAACTCAAAATTGAGTACCCTTTTTTTGCAAAAACTAATATTTTTCCATTTCCCATGCATCTAATCAATTCAAATTATAAAATGGACTAATTTATGTACCAAAAATTGGGGGGGGGGGGGGGTCACTAAATATTGCATCAAGGGGAGTGTCTTGAGTTGTGCCATTGTGTACTTCTGCAAATAATTGTTGGAAATATGTTGCCATTGATGTGAAAAGTGTGATGATAAAGGAGTATCAAATATGTATCGATAAGTTGCGGTTATTGATGTCAAAGTATTCAGAAGAATGAAATTAGTTGTCATGTCATGTTAAACCTATTTGTGGTGCATTTTGAGTTGCAGTAGTACAATGGATTTGTATGAAAAATATTTCAATTGAGGGATGTCTATAGTATCATTTTGCTTCTATTCATATAGATCGAAGTGATCCTAAAGTTTGTTTTGGAATGTTTAAAGATAATTACCTAGATAATGAGCTTGTTTTGGTAAATTGTTTTAGTCTATATTGCTACTCAGTATAAAGTTATGTCCTGTACTTTGAAAGAAGAGTATTTCTACACATGATTCATCATTATCCATAGTTTTTGGAGTTGGTGTGTGGCGGTCAACAAGATTGAAGTGATAGAAGGGTCATTGTATCGGCGGATTAACTAGTTAATAATTTAGGCCTGATGTAGTCGCAACTTGTGGCATGTGCCCTCTCGAGGTAGCGTGTGAATGACCATTGGGATTGAATGAGGCTACATTGGGAATAGTATGACATGTTCTTTCTTCTTGAGTTTCAAGTGGGATATTGGGTCTAACCTATCACACGTTTGGACACAACTTATTGTGAAGTGTTTGTGTGGCCAACTTGCAAATATCATTTTTATGTTTTGGGCCAACACATGAATGTAATTTATATAAGTAATTGATATGTTTAGATATCTAGGTTTTGTCCTAGGTTGGTTGTTGTTGTGTACATTAGTGGAATGCTATGTAATTAGGGCTCCAAAGTTAAAATTGGAATGAGTGATGTACAATTAGATTTTATGTAACCTGAGTTGCATTCCAATTGTGTGCATCATTTTAAGAATATCATATGCTATGAAGAAGAGTCTAAAGGCTGATCAGATCAAATGGAAGCTATATTGTTAGGCTTGAAGGTCTGCAACTCATTTCTTTATCATCTGGTGGGACTGGTGTCTTAACTACTAAGTTGGTGCTTAGATCTTTGTGTTGGGGATTGATGTCTCCGAGAGGTTGGTGTCTACAAACACAATTGGGGAGTGGTGTATCCTATAGGTTGGTGCCTACTTCATGCTTGTAAGTGGTTTTTTATTTTGTGAGACTAGATTTCAGCAGTAGATCCAACCAACTATTCTCACCATGGTTTTTCCCATCTCGGGTTTTCATGGATATGTTGTGCTCATTGTGTGGATGTAGATGTTTTATGCTGTTTCTTTGTTATAACATTTGAATGATTTGCATTGATGTTTAAGGTTAACGTTTACAAAAATGATTGATGGTTACTAATGTTTAATAGAGTTGAAATTAGATATATTGATTCACCTGCTATCTTAGTATATTGTGTGCCCTTCAATTGTTATTAGAGCTAGGTTCATTAGATAAAGCTTAATAGCTTGAGGTAGATCCGAGATGGCATACTTAGTTACTCAGGAAAGTTTTTCCTTGAAGCACACTACACTATTTAATGGATCCAAAAACCAATTATGTTTTTCGGAGCGGAAGGATGGAATCCTACATAATGGCTCTTAGATTTGAAGTTTGACAATTAACTTTGGATGGATATGAGTTTGCTGACGATCCCCCAAGGGATCAGGCTAATAAGAAAGCTTGTGAGAACAATACCGAGGCTAAGAATACTATTGTAGCATCCTAAAATTGTGACACTTGCAATTTCGACTGCATTTCGGTCTTCACGATGGCGACGGAACATGCAACCTGAATGGAGACCCCGAAACCTGATTATGACACCAAAAACTGCATTTTCTTGCACCCTGGCCTGAACCTCCTTTGCACCCTGCTGTCCCGGGAGGTGGGACCAGAGCGCCCAACGCCCTGGTCCTTCAGGACCAGGGCGCCCAGCGCCCTGGTCCCCCAGGACCATGGCGCCCAGCGCCCTGGTCCCTGGGTCCTATTTTGGGCCCGGTCTCTTTTGGACTTCGGGTCTTTATGTTTGCAAAGTGGAAAATTATCTTTCCTGGTCGGCCTAAGGTCGGGAAAATCAGTCTATTAACCCTAAATGACAAGTATATAAACTACATTTTCCTCTCTCATTTGGATATATACATACATGAGGGAAAAGGCATGGAAACTATACTGAAGCATTCAAGCA
Organism: Cryptomeria japonica; assembly: GCF_030272615.1. Lineage (NCBI taxonomy): Eukaryota > Viridiplantae > Streptophyta > Pinopsida > Cupressales > Cupressaceae > Cryptomeria > Cryptomeria japonica. Next base: position 202,607,380 of record NC_081409.1, read on the forward strand.
TTCAAGCATTCTTTCAAGCAATTGATCATTCTAAGTCTCCATTCAAGGCTAAGTGTTGCATTCAAGACAAGGATTTAACCATTGAAGAGGAGATCACTTACAACACATTACATACTACATATAACATACAACAATACAACAAACAACAACATCTATACCTTCGCACATAAGGATACAAACATCCTTACAACAAGGTATTAGTACTTGTTTTACATTACATTTACAACATTTCTCATTTCTTGGTTAATTCCAAAACCGGGGTTTGACCTAAAGGCAAACCCCTAATCCCTAACCCCCCAATCGTCTTCGCTTTTCTGTGTGTAGGTTGCAGGTACGCGGCTGAAATTGAAGATCTGGAATCCTTGTGCAGAGACGAACAGATCCCCCTTCGTTTCGCGGATTTTTCGGAGGACCGTGTGCACGCCGGGCGCCATCGTCCCGACAACTTTTGCTCAAATTTGCAGGACAGCGCCGTATCGACATTTTACTGCTAATTCCAGGTCCGCAACTTCATCCTATATCCCTATCTCAGTTTATAAGCGAATCTTCGTCACTTTCTATGCATTCCTAGCTTAATTCTTCTATCAACATTCTTTACAAAAGAGGGTAGCCTTGCTTTCTTAACCCTTGAAACACATTTAGCATCCAATCTTGCATTGTGTGGGATTGGAACTTGTGGGTTTCAACCCCTCTTTTGAATGTAAAGTCTCTCCCCAAAGTGAAAATCATCAACCCTAGTGAATCTCCCTTCTCTCTCCTTGGAGTTGGAAGAGGGGAGAGCAACTAGGGTTCGATCGCGATTTTCCGCTTTACATTTTTGGTGAACCTGACGTGAACATCCTTTCTGATTATTCATAGTTAGATCTGAAAATTGGATTCCTTGATTACATTTCCATGTTGGATCTTTTGCAAAATTTTAGAGGTTAATTGCATAAAAACCCTAAATTTTCTTTTTAAGTAATTAAACTTGTGAAATGTTTAATTGTTAAATGCTTGTTTCAGATCTGCCCTTCTATTACCAATTATCAATTCATATTTGTGCTTTAATTTTGAAAATTAAGTGGTTAAGTGTCAAAACCCTAATTTTTGAAACCCTCTTGATTCAACCTTTGTCCGACAATTTCACTGATCAAAACATTTCCAAATCGGCTGTAACTTTGGATTCCGGCATAAAATCACAATATCTTTCATCCCTGAAAATTTGGAAAAAAGTTGCGAGGACCGTGTGCACTCCGAGCGCCATCGTCCCCGACATTTTTTCCGAAATTTCAGGAGCTAGATCTTACTGTATTTTTCTGCTAAAATCCAGAATTTTGGCTGATTTTATCAATTTTCACACCTTCAAAATTACAGTCAAAGTTGGTCTAGCGATTGCTTTGATTGAGGCTTCTAATCATTCAAAAATTGTTGAAATTGAAATTTGTGTCAGAATTGTGTTTCTTACAGTCTTAAATCTGAAAAATGTGTTAACATTCATTCAAAATTTCGGTGCTTTATTCAAATTCTTGCAATTTGTGACTTTTGAAATTAAGTGCTTAATTACAACAACTTTGATTTCCGCTTCGAAAATCAAATTTTGCGTGAAATTGAATCAACCTTCAAACTTCGAAACTTACATTGCTTTTGGTTTTCCCTCTAAAATCATAAAATTCAAAATTTCAGTTTCCCTCTCTTTTTCAAAATTCAAATTTTGCATTTTTCGACAATCTTGGTAGGGTTCAATTTCGAAATTGCAACTTTAATTTGGCCTATCTACAAATCGTAAAATCACTCAATTTTTTCAGGTTAGCTGTAAAATCATCATAACTTTCATCCCTGCAAATTTCGAAAAAAGTTGCGAGGACCGTGTGCACTCCGAGCGCCACGGTCCCGGACATTTTTTCCGAAATTTCGGGAGATTGTCTTGATTGTATTTAACAACTTAAAGCTGGAAGATTGGCTGGCTTTACTGAAGTTTGCTACCTCTAAAATTCAAAATCTTCTCTCTTTCTTTAGTGCATGAGTTTTACAACAATAAGTCCTACTTACACTATTCCCGTTAGACGAAGCCGTAGAATTAAGTCTTTCCAAGGTTTAATTACTGAGGAGATGGAACCTAATTTGAATGGCCTTTTTAACGAGGACATGGGTAATTCCTCTAATCCTCTTAATGATGAAGAAGCTCTCCATGAGGTTTCTGTAGAACAAATTTCAAAATTGGATAACCAATTTGACGATTTTCGACAATGGATGTCTCAAGAATACCCTGATAGTCAAGCTCTTCCTTTAATTGAGGGTATAAAACGTATGCTTCAAAGTGATAAGAATGGAATTGATATTTTGCATGGTATTGCACACATTGTGGATTCAAATGTGATGCCTATGAAAAGTTGTGCCGAAACCTTAGGTTATACACAACCTCCTACTCAAGACAATCATTCTATTCCTTTGACGACTTCTATTGCTAGCATACCTACTTTTACATCAAACATAATGACTACTTCAACACAAGACATTCCTCCTATGATCACTAGTCATGGGGGCAATCCTTCTTCTTCAATTAACCCTCTTCCTTCATTCAATCCAACTGCTTCATTCATTCCTTCAATGAGTGTTCCTATTATATCTCCACAAATGAACATGACGCAAGGGGGCAATTCATTTAACCCTTCCATTCCTCCTTGTAGTGTTCCTCCTGTCCAATCATCTCCTATGACTAACTATCATAGTGTCCCACCACCTTACTCTCTACCTTCTTTCAATAACATAACACCTCCATCTCAATCTAACACATCTAATATGAACTCTTCGACTGAAGCGACCATTAACAATCTTGCACAAACCGTCTCTTCTTTACAGCAACAAATTGCCTCTATGAATCAATCTAAGTTTAGTGTGCCCACATTTGATGTTGCGAGCCCACTTTCTCTTGATATTGTTCGAGCTATTCCCCCTAAACATGTTGAAATTCCGCATTTGGAGCTTTATAATGGTAAGGGTGATCCTCTAACACATGTTAAGACCTTTCAAACAATATGTACTGATTTTGCTTATGACCAAAGGTTGCTTGCAAAACTGTTTACTAGAACATTAAGAGATAAAGCCCTACAATGGTATTGCTTGTTGCCTTCCTATTCTATTACTTCTTTCGAACAACTTGCAAATGCTTTCATTCAACAATTTCAAAACAATATAAGTCCTAAAGTTACTTTGATTGATTTAATGCATTGTAAACAAGGTGTTAAAGAAAAAGTGACTGATTTCATTGGTAGATATAAGCATTTGTATGCTCAAATTTCTTTTCCAGTGCCTGACAATGATATTCAAAGAATCTTCATTTCTAATTTACAAAAAGATATTCGAGATAAACTCCTATTTTCTGAGTTTACTTCTTTCCAACAGTTGTGCGCAACTCTTCACAATTATCAACTGACTGTGAGTCAAATGGAACAATCACATCCTATGACTCCGAGTGATAAGGGTGATAGTAGTCAACAACCATTTGGGAAGTTTAAACCGAACAGAGAGTCCATCAAATTCAATGAAAACATCATCAACAACAATGTGAATGCAGCATCAGGTGTGTCTCCTATTTCTAAGTTTTTCAAGAGAGAAAGAAAGTTTACTCCTTTGAATGAATCATTGCATAGTATTATGAATAAGTTATTGGAACAAAATGTGCTTACTCTTCCTCCTATAAGGCAAATTGATCCTGCAAAGATTAATTCACCTTATTTTGATAACAAATCTTTTTGTCAATTTCATCGTCAACCTGGGCATGATACTGAAAAATGTTTTTCTTTAAAGGGGAAAATTCAAGATTTGATTGATAATAATACTATCTCTGTTTCTGGAGTGAATGATAAAGGCAATACATCTGTAGCTCCTCGTAACCAAAATCTTCAGATTTTCACTGATCCATTGCCTTCTCATACCTCTAATGCGATTGATACTATTGATTCCTCTGTCTCACCTGATGATCTTGTGTCTATGACTCCTAATGTGATTAACTTTGTAGAGCAGCAGAAAATCCGTAAAGAACCTTCCATTACATTTGATTCCAGTGAAACTATCAGGGCAGTTGATGGTCCTTTATATATAGTTGCAAAAGTCAAGAACACATCTTGCCGTGGAGTGCTTATTGATCCTTCTTGTATGGTTAATGTCATTACTGAAGAATTTCTTTTTACTTTGCAATTGAATCAAGTGATCTATGATGAAACAAATGTGGTTGTGAAATTACTTGATGCATTTTCTTCTCCTGCAATTGGTTCTATTACATTACCTATTGAGGTCCATAACAAATCCCTTGATGTGGACTTTGCTATTATTCCATCATCCGAACAATTTCATGTGAAGCTAGGCTATCCTTGGCTAACTTCCATGAAAGCTATTGCTTCTCCTATTCACAAGTGTCTGAAATTTCCCCATAATGGTGAAGTTGTTACTATCAATCATAGTCTCTTTAAACCAGCTGAAAGAACTTCTAGCGTTCCTATTGATTACTTTTGGCCTAAACAATTCCAATCTCTTCCTCCGCGAAGTGATCATCTTTTCAAATCTTATCAAAAGTGGAAAAAAGATATGATCCTATCTCTAAGTGAACCTAGAACACCCAAACTTGATATTCCTATCATTCTTGAGAAGGAAGTTCTTCCTTTGAAAGATAAAACCAATGTCTTTCCTCAAGAAGATTCCCAACCCATTCCTATGGATGTGACTATGCCTATATCTAATAAACTTCCTAAAGGTAGACCTATCCCTCCTCGTCATGATGGACTTGGTCTCCTTCCTAAACCAAATATTCCTCCCTTATATGGAGCAATTCCTCCTCCTTCCTCTTATGGAGAGAAGAGACCTTCTTCTTCTCCTATTATCCAGCCTAAGAGACCACAACCTAAACACCCAAGTGATAAGGATGAGAACATTCCTCCTCCTCAATCTCCTAATCTTCCTACTAAGACTAGACGAAATCGTTCTGCACGTGAACGCCGATGAAAGCGTCATCTTAGAGCTCAAGCAGCTGCTTCTCAAACTTCGCAATCCCCAAAAACACCTTCAACAAGCATTATTCCATTTTCTCCTCAGCCGACGATTGAGTCGAAATCTCCTAAACATAAGATGCATGATGGTCTTGATCCTGTGCGAGTTAAAGATCCTATTTTTATAAATCTTGATGATGATATGGATGAAAATGTTATTCATGATGAAAATGCTTCTCCTGTTCATTCTGATAGTGAATATGAACTTGTTGATATTGATAACCATCTATCTAACGAATTTTCTAAAGCACTTATCCTAGCTCCTAGACAAGAACAATGTGGCTCGGAACATGAACATAGCCCTTGTTTGGATCTTGTGATAGCTCCATCTGCTGTGTTGGATGTTCCTCCTCTAGCGTGTTCCCTACCTTCCCGAAACATTGATCAGCAAGATCGGGGGGTAGATGACATGCTAGACTAGTTTCATTAGCATAGCAGATTCTCTCCCCCTCTCTTTTGTTACTTCTTCTATATGTTATTCTCATTCTTCTATTTGTTGTCCTTAGTGTTGTCTACTTGAGGACGATGCAAAGCATTGAGATCTCTTTTGGTCTCTCTCATGTTGACTCAAAAGACACATGTGTTCCCTTCTTCTAGGTGACCTTCCTTGATTGGGGAATGAAGAACAATTATGCATACATACATATGGTATACATGAATTATCATACAACATACTGACCCCGAGGAAAGCGAAGTCACCTTGTGCTTTGTGTTTTGTGTCTATTATCCTTGGGCTTATCTCACACTTGGGGGGCTAAATCCTTGTGATAACGTGCTCCTTTCCTTTCTCATTCTTATATGTATCACTACCTTAAAGAAATCACCCCCGGTGAGGCGTGTGCGATCGCTTTAATGTAGGGGGGCATACATCCCGTTCATATCTTTTCAAGATACTTGAAAATTTCTTGGCAAATTTAACCTTGCCTTGGAAATTTTTGATATCTTTCTTGCATGACTCATAGTGAGGGAACCTTACTACTGACAGTCATGGTTCTCCCTCGTGATCTTCCCTTTTACTTTGTCAATCGAAGTCGTAAGATCCTTAGTCCACTGGGGGCTTGGTGTATCTTGCCTCCTTGACGTGGTGAAAGTCTTTCAATGTTGTTTCCTTGTACTTTATCGGAAGTATGAGCATACATACTCCCGCTAAAGTGGGGGCTAAATGTAGCGTCCTAAAATTGCGACACTTGCAATTTCGACTGCATTTCAATCTTCACGATGGCGACGCAACACGCAACTTGAATGGAGACCTCGAAACCTGATTATGACACCAAAAACTGCATTTTCTTGCACCCTGGCCTGAACCTCCTTTGCACCCTGCTGTCCCAGGAGGTGGGACCAGAGCGCCCAGCGCCCTGGTCCCCCAGGACCATGGGACCCAGCGCCCTAGTCCCTGGGTCCTATTTTGGGCCCGGTCTCTTTTGGACTTCGGGTCTTTATGTTTGCAAAGTGGAAAATTATCTTTCCTGGTCGGCCTAAGGTCGGGAAAATCAGTCTATTAACCCTAAATGACAAGTATATAAACTACATTTTCCTCTCTCATTTGGATATATACATACATGAGGGAAAAGGCGTGGAAACTATACTGAAGCATTCAAGCATTCAAGCATTCTTTCAAGCAATTGATCATTCTAAGTCTCCATTCAAGGCTAAGTGTTGCATTCAAGACAAGGATTCAACCATTGAAGAGGAGATCACTTACAACACATTACATGCTACATATAACATACAACAATACAACAAACAACAACATCTATACCTTCGCACATAAGGATACAAACATCCTTACAACAAGGTATTAGTACTTGTTTTACATTACATTTACAACATTTCTCATTTCTTGGTTAATTCCAAAACCGGGGTTTGACCTAAAGGCAAACCCCTAATCCCTAACCCCCCAATCGTCTTCGCTTTTCTGTGTGTAGGTTGCAGGTACGCGGCTGAAATTGAAGATTTGGAATCCTTGTGCAGAGACGAACAGATCCCCCTTCGTTTCGCGGATTTTTCGGAGGACCGTGTGCACGCCGGGCGCCATCGTCCCAACAACTTTTGCTCAAATTTGCAGGACAACGCCGTATCGACATTTTACTGCTAATTCCAGGTCCGCAGCTTCATCCTATATCCCTATCTCAGTTTATAAGCGAATCTTCGTCACTTTCTATGCATTCCTAGCTTAATTCTTCTATCAACATTCTTTACAAAAGAGGGTAGCCTTGCTTTCTTAACCCTTGAAACACATTTAACATCCAATCTTGCATTGTGTGGGATTGGAACTTGTGGGTTTCAACCCCTCTTTTGAATGTAAAGTCTCTCCCCAAAGTGAAAACCATCAACCCTAGTGAATCTCCCTTCTCTCTCCTTGGAGTTGGAAGAGGGGAGAGCAACTAGGGTTCGATCGCGATTTTCCGCTTTACAACTATCATATGTGGTTTAACTAACATTGAGCATGTTAAAGTCATGGATTGCAAGACAACAAAGGAGGCACGGGTCAAAGAACATACACTTTATGAAGAAGATGAAAAAGTGAAGAAAGCAAAGCTTTAGACTTGCAGAGCTTAGTTTGAAGGTCTGAAGATGGAGGATGAGAACATTGCTACATTTCTACTTTAAGTTGATGAGATAGTTAGTTCTATTAGATGAATTGGTGAAGAATTGAACATACCAATAATTATGAAGTAGATAGTCAAGTTGATATTGCCAAGATTTCATCCTACGATGGCTGCAATTGAAGAAGCTAAATATCAAAACAAGTTGACTATGGATGAGGTGGATGGGTCCTTGACTACTTATTAGGTGAAAATTGACTTTGATAAATCCTCAGGGAAGAAGGCAACTTTCAAGGTGTCTAAGAAGCAAGATGAGTCAGATTCAAATGATGAATCAAATTTGGTGGAGGCAAACATTGTTAGAAGATTGTAGAGTGTTTTGGTTGGTAAAATTAGGATTTCATCAATTAAGATAATAAAATCACTAATCTTACCTAAGGGACCATTACATTAAATGTTTGTGGTAAATTTAATAGAATAGCCACAATCCAAATAGGAAAGGGTTGAAACACTAATTAAGTTTACCAATTTGCTGTCTCCCCCTTTGAGTTGAAATTTGGATGTAAATTGTGAAGTTAGGGTAATACAATGAACATTGAAGTGAAATAATAACAACAGACTGCTACAAATATCAGATAGAGCCACAAACATGGATATGAGAAAAAGAATAAGATCAAAACCTGTCGATAAAAGTTTGGGCTGAGTTGTTAGGATTGGGATGGTAGGTCGTGTTGGTCCTATAACTCTAAGACATGCAAGTAGGATCTTTTTCATATCACGAAGATGAATTGGATGCTCTGTTGGAAGCTTAGGTAGAACTCTCGAGATCAAGATGGTAGGTCAACCCGATCCTTTTCTTTTCGCTTGGTGAAAATTTGAACCTGTTCGTCATCATCAACTTTGTCAGAATGTTTAATCACAACTCCTATGTCAATTTTTTGCACATAGAAATAGAATAAAAGTGGTTGTGGACAGGGGTTTTCCTTGGGTCAAACCTCGGTTTAGAAATTAACCTTGAAATTAAAATTATATGTGTAACGAAAATAGAATTGAATTTCAACAAGATGCTTTCCTTTGGAGGGAAAGGCTAGATCTAAAATTGAATGCTTTTAATTGAAGTGTATACCTTGACGAAGCTTGTTTGAATCCTCACAAGGGTTTTATGATGCCATGTAGAATGTATTCATAAAAGGTTGATCATGGATGCCATCTTGTATACTTAAACTTGACTTCACTTCTTCTCCAATGCTTAATTGATTACTCACTTGAATTGAAAGAGAGATCAAAGATGAAATAGATAATTTAGGAGTTAGTTTTCAAATGAGAGGGGTATGCCTTCTTTTATACATAACCGTTCGATAATTATTTGAGTTTTGGAGTAGGCCAACATGGGGCCTAAATTCATGCCCATTTGAAGTGATCATTGTGAGGACCAAATTTGGGTCCTAATTGTGAGGACCAAGGTGCCCTAGTGCCTTGGTCTTGAGAATTAGGACTCAACTTTGGGGAAAAGAGAGGAGAGGGTGAAAATGCAAGTTTTTTAAGGGTGCGAGAAGAATCAAAGTAGACATCGAGCATCAAAAGATAGAATGCTAAGGTGAGGTCTAGGTGAGGACAAAATTGTATGCAGATACAATATATGTAAGGGTAAGTTGCCTTTCAAATATTGTAATTGTGGTGAGATACAACATCTTATGGATGTGTGTCCCCATAAAGACTCTAATAATGAAGGACAAAAGAATGGTATGAAGCTGTTCAACAAGAAGACATAACCAGAATCATAACAATTTTTTTTGTAAATGAGGATAGTGGAGCATTTGATGAAGAAGAAAATCAAGGTTCTTTTGGGAATGATGGTGATATATCTCTAATCATGGTGATGGAGATTCCTATTCTTGATATCAAAATGAAGTCCGAGGATTGATGATGATAATGATGAATTAGATCTTGTGGAATAATTACTCTACACTTGCAATGAGATAAAGAAGATGAAGAATACAATCACTAAATATGTCAAGGCTAAAGATAAATTTGCTCAAAATCTTGAAATGCAGAAAGGAGAGTTATTGAATTGAAGGTTGAAGTAGAAGAAGAAAAAAGGCTTCAACAAGTGCTGACAAAGAGGCTACTAAATAGAGAAGGATTGTGAAAAGATAAAGAAAAAAAATTGTTGCATCTAGAAAGGATCTTGACAAAGAATATAATCAATTGAAGATGAAATTTGGAAAATGTACAAAGATGTTGGATGATCATTGGAAGTATGAGGTAATTGCATATAGAAACCAACATTGGTTTTATTGGAGAACAAAAGGGAAAGAGTGTAGAATAGTCTTTGTAGTTAGTGGCAAAACATTTGAAAAAAAGGGATTTGGAAGCTCAATGATGGAACTGTTGTAAACATGAGTTGCTGTCATTGATGTTAACTTGTCTTGTCTTGACATTGATGTCACCATGTGTTGTAGATGAGTTATTGTGTTATGTTGTCATTGATTCCAACTTGTCTCATGTTGTCAGTAATGTCACCATGATTTGCAAATGGTCCATAAAAATATGGTTTGATGTTTTTGAGTGGTCTAGTAATAACATTGAGTAAGCATGAGGTGTTTCTAAAAGGTTGGTGCAGTGGAAGGTTCAATATGCAAGAAACAATATTTATGAAGGAAAGAGTATTTAATGTCCTAGTGGAATAATGTTTTGCATTCGTTTGGTATGTGAAGGTTATGCATTGTGGTTTTGGATATAACTTATATGATATATTTATATTTTACTATGAAGTTTGTAGGTCCTCTATTGCTTAGATGGTTGAGTTATTTGTTTTTGTCTATGACAGTGGAATGCATGTTATAATTGGTTTGGAGAATTCTTGGTCGTTCTCTAGTATGTTGTTTTCAGTGCCGTGGCTTAGAGGTAATGTTTATTTGATTTGTGTAGTGTTCCAGTTCAATTTTGTAGTGATGGCTTGACCTGAAAGTGAAGTTATGATGATTTTGGTTTAGTATTATAAGTTGGTTTGCATTTTAGTTTACTGAGGTGATCTATTCTATTTAGATCATGCTTTTTTGGTTTGGATATATTTGTTAGACACAATGTGGCACTGAGAGGGGGGGGGGTGAATAAGTGGTTTACAAAATTTTCCCTTTATCTACCCTATGTGTGAATACCGGTTATCATCCTATTACCTAGTGGGTGTACTGGTAAGATAAATCAAGACAATGCAATGCAAGCATACACAAGGGCACATCCCATAACACCACTATATATGAAAAAAACCCAAGATGGGAAAAACCTCCGTGAGAAATGCTGTTGGAGTCTACTGCTCCAATCCAGCTTCACAATAAAACACTTCGGTTACAACATTTAGGGCACCAAGCCAAGGAGTACCACTCCTGCAGTTAATAGGAACCAACCCAAAGGAGCTATAACCCCTGCTGTTTATGGGCACAAACCCAAAGGAGCTACAACCCTTGCACTGAACACCAACCTAGTGATCTTCAAAGAATCATTATCAAATAAAAAAGTAATAACCTGTTACAAGTGAATCTTGCAACCAATGCATATAATCTCTCTATCGATATCACCCCTTCTCTGCCTTACTAGTTCTCCACTCTTTCTGTCGCTCTGCCTCTCTTCAACTTTCTGCTGGATAATATCTTCTGCTCTCTGCTACACTCTTTTGCTGCTGCCCTACCAAATAAATTCTACTGGTTACCTTTCTTCTGGTTTTGCTCTGTCGATTCTCCTCTTCACTTTCTCTACACTTCAACACTCTCTACTATCTTCCAGCTGGTTCTAGCATTGCCAGTTGACTTCACTAATACTCTCTTGCAGTTTGCTGGTTGCTTTAACCTTATCGGTTAAACCTCTGCTAAAACCTATTACAGGTTGTCTCCCGTCTGCTCGATCTCTATGACCCTCTATAGATATCACTCTTCATCTACTTCTCTATTCGGCCTTTGGCATTACTTGGCAACATCTCTCTTTAAGGCAACAAAATTTTTTGTTTTCGGCTTGCATATTTATGATCAGACATTCCCGCCAAAAGCAACATTCGAACTTGGTGCCTTAGGTTTTCTTCCACTGATCACGAGGCACATTGAAACCAATCAAATCTCATTCGATCTGATCACCTGCAACAAATCAATCAAGCTTCACCAATCTCACAACTTCCAATACACGTTTGCTAAGTTTAACAAACACAACCCTGTATGTCGACATGCATTTGTCAAATGTCATAAATGGTTCGATGAATTGGTTCAACAACTTCGATTTGTATCCAGACATCCTGCATCGATCAGTGCACTCCATGGATCCAATCTGATACATCCTTCCTCGAGCCACAACCCCTCTGCAACTTGACCCATAATAGTCACAATCAACATTAAATATCGACCAACTCTGTAACAACCTCACTATCATGACACTTCACTGACCTTTGCAAGCTTGCCACTTCAACTCCACATGGCATCCCTGTCGGTATCCATCTCAACTTAGATCTCTGTTCTGACCAAAAACTCAACTGGTGCATGCCTACCAGACATCTAACCCTACTGGTTCTCTAGTAACCCTGCTAGTATGTCTTCTCTTAGCACCTTTGTCGACATCCACCTTAGCTCATTATGTCGAACCAACGTGGTCACCGACCAATATCACACAATCGATGTATGCTTCATACTACTGGTCCCTCTTTGCCTACCAGTTATCCTTCTTGCTTTCTCCTTCCTTATGTCGATGGATCTTGTCAGCCCGGTCATCAATCATGCCGGTCTTCAGCAACACTCTTGGAGGAAACATCATGTGCATCTTCATCAGTCCAAGAGCACTTCACCTTTGTCTCTCTGTCCACTTGGCTGTATGCCGGTATACTCCTTGTTTACCAATTTGCATTTTTCTGCCTTCATATCAGTAGTGTGCATGATATCTTCATGCCAACTATCTCCATCCGTTATGCATCTATGGCAACACCACTTTCCATCTGGATACCAGTAACTCCATGTGTGCAACTGCAAAGCCTCATTTTCATTTGACTGGTTCTCTTCTCAACTGGTTTGCCAGGAAGGAAAACTCACCATCTTAACTCTTTGTTCTCTACCCTGGTAGCACATCATGTCTCCACACACTGATCCAGTGTTCATCTCTGATCTCACACTCTGGAGGCTTTCTCATCTTCCACTTGGTCACCTGGTATGTGCATCCAATCACCTGCCTTGGCCTGCTCTGACAGTCTTATCCCGGAGAGTCATGATGTATGCCAAGTAAAACTTGGATAAGCAAGGCATTACCACTTACTGGTGGGAAAGGATCTATGTCACCTGCTGATATTAATGTGACATCCCTGAGGAGTAGATGCATCTTCAATTTGACATATGACCTGGTAGCTTTCCCATATGCCATCCTTGCTTACTGAAGCAACACATTCTCTATCAGTCTTCTCTTCTTCCGGTGGGAGTCTTGCTGTATAACATCGAACTCTTACCGGTGGACTGCACATGCTTCACCTCCGGTGTTGATGTGATTCTTGTAACATTCTGGTTGGCATACACTCAAAGCCAACACATACTTATCGGTCATCATACCATACTGATCTCCAATGCATGTCAACAAAACATGCCAACACTGACTTGTGTACAGGTGAATTGCAATACTTGGCTGACATCAATGTCACCAATACACTTCAATCTCCCACACCGGTTATGCTATATTGGTTGACATCAATGACAACACAATACCAAAAATATTGTGGTGGTTTGATCACTAAACTTTTGTATCCACCTGCATAGCTTCATCATATCCTTCTGGTTCACCAGCATCTGCTAACAAAATAGAATACAAAGAGGGAGAGAACCTACCAGGAGGTCTACTTATCCTTGTTGACCATCTAACATTCACTCGAGTTTGTGGTATTTCTGGTTGCTGTTGCGGAGCATGAGGAACCACTGGAACCTTACTATCTAGAATATCATCCAGCTCAATAAAATCCTTTTCTTTCTTCTCATGCTGCTGCAATTGATCTTTGTACAATACCTTCTCATTGAATACAACATCCTTGCTTCTTACAATTTTTCAGATTTTCCACATCCCAAAGCCTATAACCAAATTCATCAATGCCATGTCCAACGAAAATACATTTTTTTGATTTTGCATCTAGCTTGGTTCTATTTTCTGAATGTACATGTCTAAATGCTTCACATCCAAAGGTTTTGAGAAAAGAATAACTCACCTTCTTACCTGTCCATGCTTCCTCTAGAATACCACAACCCTAAGGAGTTGAAGGACCTGTATTAATTAATTATACAACAAGATCGACAACCTCTACCCACATGTTTAAAGGCAGCCCAACATGCAATCTCATGCTCCTTGCATGCTCCATTATTGTCTTATTCATGTGCTCAACCAATCCATTTTCCCGTGGAGTTATTGGAACTATTTTATGCCTATGAATTCTGTTAATGGAGCAATAATCTTCAAATTCTTTGCTGCAATACTCACCACTGTTATCAAATCCGAGACATTTTAATCTTTCACCTGTCTCATTTTCAACCAAGCTTCTCCATTTCTTAAATGTTTCAAATACATTAGATTTTTGCCTAGGGAAGTGAACCCAAACCTTCCTAGTTGCATCATCTATGAATGTAACATAATACCAAGAGCCATCGAGGGAAGATACCCAAGGAGGTCCCCATATATATCTGTATGCACAAGCTCTAATTGTTCATCTTTCTTTTGCTCCCCATCCTTGAGCCATACACAACTTTCACATAAATTCATATTAATGCATTTCAAGCCTGGTAGAACCTTTGTAGAATGAAGTACCTTCATACCTTTTTCACTCATATGCCCAAGTCTGTTGTGCCACAGTGTTGTGTCAGAACCCGCAACAACTATTTAGTTTCTTCCCGCGAATCCACATGAACTGTTCCTGAATGTGTCTACGTTTTCTCTGAAACAACTGAAGTAGAAGGAACCATTGACCTATACAAAGATTTAGGCTTCCTACTTTCACACCTTTGGCTACTATCACGACAACCTTTGAAACCTTGCAATTTTTATTATTAAAAGTAATTGTGCAACCTTCATCACCTAGCTGCCCTGCTGAAATTAAATTCCTACTCAGCTTTGGAACGTGGGCCTTACCTCTTGTAGTACCTAATGATTCCCATTCTGCAACTTAATCTTAATTCTTCCCTTTCCAACAATCTGACAGGGCTCATTATCTCCCAAATAAACCAACCCAAAATCCCCTTGGACATAATCAAGGAAATAACTTCTATGGGGGGTACCATGAAATGAAGCCCCTGAATCTAAAACCCATGAATCATCAACATTATCTAGGGAAAGAATTAAAACATCTTCTTCAGATTTATTACTTACCACATTTGCCTCCTTATTACCCTCTTGTTTGTCTCCTTCTTTATTCTTTCGAGACCAACAATCTTTCTTCAGATGACTTGGTTTCCCACAGTACCAACAATCTTTTGGTCCTTTGTATTGGGATCTCTTGTCCCTTGATTTTCTTCGTGTCTTCCCACGACCTCCAAAACCTTTTCCTCTCTCCTTTGGTCTACCCCTACTTTCTGCATTCAAAACACTACTTGATATGGATCCGCCTGAGCTTTTCCTACGAAGTTCCTCACTCACAAGAACAACAACATCATCAACTTTTAAGGTATTTGTACCAGAAACAGAGTTACTAACCGCCATTACCAAACCATTCCAGCTTTCAGGCAAAGAAGGTAATATCAGGAGAGCCCTAACTTCTTCATCAAAATTTACCTTTAGAGAAGACAAATGACTGGTAATCGTATTAAATTCATTTAAATGATCTGTCATAGATCCACCTTCAACCATCTTTAGATTAAATAGATGCTCCATGAGAAATACCTAATTTGAGGCTGAGGGTTTTTCATACAATTTAGCCAGTACCAACATCAGTTCTGCAGTCGTCATTGCTTTTGTTATATTGAATGCTGCAGATGATGCCAGTCACAAGAGAATGGTTTCGAGTGCCTTTCTATCCAAAATATTCCAATCCTAATCACTCATTGTACCTTTCTTGGTTGCTCCTTCCAATGGGCTCCATAAATCCTTCTAATAGAGATAATCCTCCATCTGCATCTTCCATAACCGATAGTTCTGCCCATTGAATTTTTCTACCTTCAATTTACCCTCGTCCACCATTGCTCCCACTTAACTGTGAGACTCCCACTCAATCGTGAGATTTTTCCTGCAGACGATAATCAAAGACAACCAACTCTGATACCACTTGTTAGGAATTACATGCAGAAAATATCAATTATATGCAGATAAATATTAACACATGAATGAAAAACATAGAAATAATAACAATAAAGAGACAATATTTAACGTGGTTCACCCAATCTCGGGCTACATCCACCAAACAGAGAGTCCAATATTATTATCCAGTAAATCAAAAACTGTTTACAACCAGCAATCCCTTGCAACTCAATACCGTTGCAAAATGCTATAAAATTCTCTATAGAAAATCCCTAACCCTTAGCCTTTTTATCAAGACTTATGTTGGTTACAAAATATGGGTGGAAACTGTGCCGATGGAAGTAGGAGAAATTTAACCTCCGAGTCTGATTAGGCTCCATATAACAACAATATGGGTGTCACCATGATGTGTGTAGATGTACATTAAGTTGTGTGCATTGGAGAATGTTTTGGGGCTGACTGGTTGATGTGCTACATTGTTTATCTACATTGTGAGTATTTGATTATTTACTTTATTAATAATTGATTAATATAGTTTAATAATGTTAAAATTAATTTATTTTATAGTTTGGTTGTTTAATTATTATTTCTCTAATTTATTGTTGAGATTTAACATTTTAATTATATTGTTTGATTATATGAGCTTTGATTTAATGGTTTATTATTTATTTATTAGTTTATTTATATTGCCCTTGGCTATTTTATTTATTGGGCCTCTGATTTATTATTTATTTGTTTATTTATATGGTTGTGATTTTATATTTAATTTGTCCATAAGGTTTATTTTACTTTAATGCTTTTTAATTTATTATTCTCTTTTTACTATTTGGGTTAATTAATATAATATATTTCTTACCTACCCTATTACTGTTGGCAACAATAATGAAGGAAAACTGAGAGGGAGGGGGGTGAATCAATTTTCACCGTATCTACAAACTTAACCATAAATATAGATCTGATAAACTACAACAATAACAAAGATAAGCAAATAGATAGGACAACACACAATGCCAAGATTTTGACGTGGAAAACTCGGGTTAGGGAAAAACCATGGTGAGAACCTTCCCACAATAAGAGGATACTTTGTAGTACTATGTGAAAATATTACAATGGGGAATGCATATGCATTTAGGCACACTGCCTAGAGCTCACTGCTCAAAAGATAATAACCCAGAAGGCTACAACCCTTAGGGAAGTCTCACTGACTTACAACAAGATTCAGACTACAATCCAGAATGAATCAACTGAAAGAATATCATCTCCAAATGCTCTATTACAGTTCCAGTTAAGCACAATTGTTTGCTCTACAACACCAATCTCTGCTCAATCATAATGGCGAAGGATGAATCACTTGATCACACATACACCACTCTCTGATAACAAGGTCGGCTAAACCCTCAACTCACAATTACAAAATTACATCACACGATACAAAGATTGACAACCAGACCAATATAATGATATACATGACATAATATGGACCTAAATCAAATTCCCAAACGCTCATCACGACCGATAATCATGCCAAGATCAACTACGACATGCTACACTACAAGAAATATCGAATAACATGAAGAACATCACCGGTTCAGTAAAATCACCAAAACAATGTACAACAATCAATGCGGATCATCAAAACAAATAGGACACAATTAGGAAACACCAACAAGCATGTTAGAATGATCAGTAACAACTATACCAATACCACTTATCAAATATTTATGGATCAACATCTAAACCTCAAGAACACTCAAACAACAACAACTATCACGAAGAAAGATAACTTGCGGAGTACCAAATAACAAACCATTTGAAATGAAGATACAAAAGACCATCAAAAACAATATTCAAAAATCTCAACTCAAGATCTGATCAAATCGGAATATACGAGAGGAAATACTGAACTCTGCAAAGCACTGATCAGAAAAACAAACTACAAAACTGGATCATTTGATATGATCAATTAGGATTCCCAAATCACCAAAACCAATACATAAGAATATAATGATACTGTAATACTCCATACACCAAACCATAATCCTAGTGAACCAATCTGAAATAAGCGGAACATGAATATGTTGACATCAATGACAACAACATATCCTAGCAACAACAATGTCCAACAATATCCCCCTTTGGCATTGATGACAACATATGAATGTGAAAAACGATCAATGTAAAGAAAGAAATATCTCTAACAGAGTCCCCTTAAGATCAACTAGATAAAACATTTTTTCACATGCATCTCTCCCCCTTTTACAACAATGCCAAAGACAGAATACAAATTATGCTTCTCTCTTAAAATGAATCTCTCTCCTTTAAAACACACAACCAGACTACTCCACTAGAGGAGCAACACCAACTCATGAATGCAGAGAGAAAGATAGGGCTCTGAGATCCACCAGATTGATGCAACTCAATGCATCTAGTTCTCACCAGGAGGGGTGGATACCCCTAACTTATCTCTCAAATAGACAAATGTATCTGCAGGCAAAGGCTTAAAGAAAATATCTGCAATCTGTTTCTTTGTAGATACACATTTTAGCTGCACTTCTTCTTCACCGACTTTCTCTCTCAAGTAATGATATTTGATTGACACATGCTTAGTTTTTGAATGTTACACCAGATTCTTTGACATGTTAATAGTACTGGAATTATCATAGTATATGACAGTAGGCTCATCATAGATAACTTTGATATTCTTTAACATTTGCTTCATCAAAACTACCAGAGTGAAGCTACCGGTAGCAACAATGTACTCAACTTCAGCAGTAGATAAGGACACTGAATCTTGTTTCTTACTAGCCCATGAAACAAATTTCTTATCTAAAAAGAAAGCACCATCGAAGGTACTCTTCCAGTCATCAACATCACCAACCCAATTAACACTAGTGTAAGCACATAGCATGAAATCATCATTCTTCAGATACCACAAACCATAATCCACAGTTCCCTTCAAATATCTGAATATTCTCTTCACTATAATGACATGACTTTCTTTTGGATCAATCTGATATCTGGCAGCCATGCACACATCATGCATAATATCCAACCTAGTCTGAGTAAGATATAGCAGTCGACCAAGCATAGACCTGTACAAACTTTGATTAGCTTTAAGAGATTCATCATTCTTAGACAATTTGTAGCCAGTCACGATACGCGTTCCAACCAGTTTGGAGTCATCTAACCCAAACTTCTTTAGCAATTCCTTCACATATTTAGTTTGAGATATAAAAATACCTTTTCCAGTATGTGAAATCTTCAAGCCTAAGAAAAAATTCATCTCACCTATCATAGACATCTAAAATTATTTCTGCATATCACCGACAAACTTCATGCTCAAGTGATTATCACCTCCAAAGATAATATCATCAACAAAGACTTCAACAATCAAGATGTTATCATTCTTAATCTTAAATTACATATTACTATCAACAGTCCCTTTATTAAATCCCAATTTTAGCAAATACTTATCCAATCTAGCATACTGTGCTCTAGGTGCTTGTTTGAATCCATAAAGAGTTTTTTTTCAATTTACATACCATGTCCCCATCATTTGATAATGAAAATCCATCAGGTTTCTCAATGTAGGCTTCTTCCTCAAGATCACCATTCAAAAAGATAGATTTGACATCTATCTGATATATACCTTGATATCTTTATAAACAACATATGCAAGCAACAATCTAACAACTTCAAGTCTGGCTACCATAGCAAAAGTCTCCTCATAATCAATTCCTTCTTTTTGTGAATATCCTTTGCATACCAATCTTTCTTTATTTTTGATAACTACACCAACTTCATTCAATTTATTCTTGAATACCCATTTAGTACCAATCACATTCTTATGTTTAGGTCTAGGTACAAGCTCCCATGTGTTATTGTTTTCAATTTGATGTAATTATTTTTCCATAGGTCTCATCCAATTTTCATCTTTGCAAGCTTCACCAACATCTTTAGGTTCAATTTTATAAATCAAACATACCTCTTCACCAGCTAGCATTCTTCTAGTCATCACACCTTTATTTTTATCTCCAATAATCTGATTTTCCAAATGATTCAATCTTAAATAGCTTAGAGTCTTCTGATTATTCTGATTCTCAGGTTCCTGCACCTCTCCATCGACAACAACAACATCCAGATTAACTGTCTCTACCAGATCATTCCGCTTTGATTCTTCACGCTGAATAGGATTCAAAACAACTTGCTAACCATCATCATATCCGCAAGCTCTGATCTCTTTCCTATAATCCTCCTCAACCTTCACATTTGCACTTTCTACTATATTTCTCAGTCTCTTATTGTAGCACCAGTAGGATTTGCTCTTTGTTGAATATCACAAGAAAATTCCTCCATCACTTCTTGCATCAAACTTTCCTATGTTGTCATCTATCTTGATATAACATTGGCTACCAAATATTTCAAAATATCTCATAGTAGGAACATGAACAAACAATAGCTCACAAGGAGTCTTACCGGTATCACCTTTAATACGAACTCAGTTGAATGTGTAAACAACAGTGCTAATAACTTCTCTCCAATAATTCTTCGGAACATCCCCTTCAATCAACATAGTCCTTGCAACATCCAAAATAGTCCTGTTCTTCCTTTCAACAACTCCATTCTGCTGAGGGGTTCTAGGAGTAGATAATTGTCTTCTAATCCCAAGCTTCTCATAGAATGAATCAAACTCACTAGAACATAAATCTCGACCTCTATCAAGTCTCAAATATTTCACCTTCAATCCCGACTCAGTCTCAACCTTTGCTTTGAATATCTTGAATTTATCCAATGCTTCAAATTTCTCCTTCGAAAAGACAACCCATATCATCCTGGAATAATAGTCAATCCACAACATAAAATATCTAACTCCCTGCACACTTTTAACATTTGCAGGTCCACACAGGTTAGTATGCACAAGATCTAGCAATCCGTCAAATTTATACTATTTGCTCTTGAAAGAAATTCTTGTTTACTTACCCAATTGACATTCCTTACATACCGTATTAGCAAACTTAACAATCTTAGGCAGATCTCTAGCAACTTGAATAAAACTGATCTTAATCATTGAATCAAAGTTAGCATGACACATTCTCCTATGCCACAACCAACTTTCATCAATTTGAGCAATCAAACGACTTTTCTCACCAGCATTCAAATGAAAAATATTACCTTTAGTCTTAGTTACAGATCCAATCTCTATACTGGAGGCATTTAGGATCTTGCATTAACCATTCTTAAATTGCAAATCATAACTTTGTTCAACCATCAGTCCAACACTCAAAAGATTATTTTTCAAACCTTTAACATACAAAACATCATAAGTATTATGCTTACCATCAAAAGAAATAAAACCTCTACCACAGATCACATAGGCTTTGTTAACTCCAAATCTTACTATTCCACCATTATACCTTTCCATACTCACAAATTTTCTTTTTATCACCTATCATATGATCTGAAGAACCGCTGTCAATTAACCATTCATCTTTTTCTTCAACTTTAGTAGCCAAAACTTTCTCCTTAATAGTGCAACTAGTGGGATTAATAGGTACCGGTCCATCTTCTTTGATAGCAATGAATACAACTTCATCTCCTTCTGATTTTTCATCTGTAACACCTTCATCAGTACCATAATAGAAATTCTTATGATTCCTATACTTCCAGTTAGACTTGTGAGGCTTATCATAGTTCTCATGCTTCTCATATCTATCATTTCCGCCATGCTTATCAAATTTATCATTCCTATCATACTTATCCATTCTGTTTGGGCACCTAGAAGCAAAATGTCCTACCTTATTGCAAGAGAAACATTTCAAGGGCATTTTACCATCATACTTACCACCTCCCTTAGGCAATCTCCAGGAAATCAACACTTCAAGCTCATCTAGTTCTCTTTCTTGCTCTTCCATCTCTCTCATTTCTCTTTCATATTTGGATATTCTGCACTCTTCAGGATCATACTTCTGCTTTCCACATATAGATGCTCTAAATGCTGTCTCAGACTTTTCATGTGATTCACCAAATTCGCTTAGCTCAAAAGCAACAATATTTCCAATCAATATATTTTTTGTCACTGAAGTCACACTTTGGATCTCATCAATAGCAACTACCTTATGTTTATAAGGAGGAGGCAAAGATCTCAACACCTTAGCAATAATTTCATCTTCTTTAAGGGTCCCATCGACACATCTGATACCTAGGACAAGGTCATTCATCTTAGCCATAAAGGTGTTTCTATTCTCATCTTCTCCCATCTTCAGCATCTCATATTTCCCTTTCAAGCTTTGCAACTTAGCAACTTTCACTTATTTATCTCCTTCATACAGGGTCTCAAGGTTCTCCTAGATATCATGTGTGGTCTGAAGTCCCATTACATTTGTCATCTCTGAATCAGTCATGGCACTCAACAATGCTTCCTTCGCTCTAATGTTATGTTCAACTTCCTTGATCTCATTTTCAGTAATCAGTCCATTCAGAGGAGAAGAATAGGCATTTTTTGTAATCTTCCAGTAATCTTCTCCAAGAGATCTCAAGTGCACTTCCATCCGGTTCTTCCATATAGCATAGCTACTTCCATCAAATCTTAGATTCTCCTTTTTAAAGATATCACTTCCACTTCCAGTTGCCATCCTGGATCTCCTCAAGCGGTTAACCTTCTTTCAGAGGATCTTTCTCTGATACCAATTGTTGGTAACAATAATGAAGGAAAACTAAGAGGGCGGGGGGTGAATCAATTTTCAACAGATCTACAAATTTAACCACAAATATAGATCTGATAAACTGCATCAATAACAAAGATAAGAAAATAGATAGGACAACACAAAACACTAATATTTTGACGTGGAAAACCCAACTAAGGGAAAAACCATGGTGGGAACCTACCCACAATAAGATGATACTCTGCAGTAGTATGTGAAAATATTACAATGGAGAATGCACATCCATTCGGGCACACTCCCATTAGCTCGCTGCTCAAAAGATAATGACCCGAAAGACTACAACCCTCAGGGAAGTCTCACTGACTTACATCAAGATTCAAACTACAATCCAGAATGAATGAACTGAAAGAATAACATTTCCAAATGCCTGATTATAGTTCTGATTAAGCACAATTGTTTGCTTTGCAACACCAATCTCTGCTCAATCACAATGCCGAAGGATGAATCACTTGATCACACATACACCACTCTTTGATAATGCAGACACAACCTTGACACCTAAATTACATGACTATATCACCTATTTATACAATTCATCAACCTTGATAACAAGGTCAGCTAAACCCTCAACTCACAATTACAAAATTACATCACAAGATACAAAGATCGACCACTGGGCCAATATAATGATATACATGACATAACATGGACCTAAATCAAATTCCCAAACGCTCATCACCACCGGTAATCACGCCAAGATCAACCGCAACCTGCTACACTAATAGAAATACCCCATAACATGAAGAACATCACCGGTTGAACAAAATCACCAAAAACTTGCACAACAGTCAATGCAGATCATTAAAAAAAAAGACACAATTAGGAAATGCCAACAAGCACGTTAGAATTATTAGTAACAACTACACCAATACTGCTTATCAAATCTTCATTGATGAACCTCTGAACCTCAAAAACACTTAAACAACAACAATTGTCACAAACAAAGAGAACTTGTAGAGTCCCAAATCACGAACCATCTGAAATGAAGATAGACAAGACCATCCCAAACAATATCCCAAAATCTCAATGCAAGATCTGATCACACCGAAATATACCAGATGAAATACTGAACTCTGCAAAGCACTGATTAGAAAAACAAAGTGCAAAAAACCGGATCATTTGATGTGATCAGTTAGGCTTCCCAGATCACCAAAGATAATAAAGAAAAATATAATGATGCTGTAAGTACTCCATATAGCAAACCATAATCCCAATGAACCAATCTGTAATCACCTGAGTGGTAATATGTTGACATCAATGACAATAACATATCCTAGCAGGGCCAGGGCATTAAAAGAAAATGGAGGGAACAACAGAGAGAATAGCATTTGCAGGGGGAAATTTGAATTCAGAAAATGGAGGGAACAACAATGCTGGGTCCTTTGGGTCTATATCCATTGCAGCTCGAGGACATATAGCTGATGATGAGGATGGAAGACAGGATGGGGACCCACGAACATGGGACCCTCCTCCCAATCCTGAAAAGTTAAAAAACATGCAAGATTCTTGTCCCGAGGCGGTGCAGGCTGTTTTAGGTACTACCAAGGAGGGACGAATACCTAAACCATGGAATAGCCTCTTCGCTAGACATGCCTCTGGTAAACTGACTGGTAAATCCTCTCTCCCCTTTGTGAAGGATATATCAGACAATAGAATAGGTAAACTTGCGATAGAGGTTCCTGATTTGGTTATTAATCATAGAATTTCTTTAATGACTCTCTCTTTGGTGGGAAAATTTGTCGGACCCCGACCTAATATTGAGGGTGTTAGATCCTTTGTTAAAAGAAAATGGAGAATGAAAGGACAGGTTGAAGTTTCTGCCCTGCCAAGGGGTTTTTTTGTGTTTTCTTTTTCATGCGGGGAAGATTTGGAAGTAGTTCTAAGTGGAGGCCCCTGGATGTTTGGTAAATCATCTCTTTCTTTAAGAAAATGGACCCCTAACATGGAACTAAATGATTCTTTTTTTGAATCTGCCCCAGTGTGGGTAAGACTGCCTGGACTACTGTTGGAATACTAGGTGGAGGATGTTTTCTCAGGGATCGCTAACTCCTTTGGGGAGCTTATTGCGATAGACCCAATGACTGCAGCTCGCAAGAGACTTGTGTATGCACGCATCTGTGTCAACATTTCATAGAATATGGATCTCCCAAGTACCATTGATATAAATTCCAAACTTGGGGTATGGGAACAAACCATTGAATTTGAATCTCTCCCTTTTGTGTGCTTTTCTTGTAAAAAAGAAGGTCATTGGGCTAAGGCTTGTCCTAGCAAACCTAAAAGACCTATAATTAAAGACAAAAATATTAATAAACCGGTATGGAAAGAAAAAAATAACAACAAAGTCTGCAATAAGGCAGAAGAAAAAAGTGGAAATTTGTTTACAGAAAATCAGGAAAATGAATCCAGTGACTTAACTAAAGACCCTACTTTGAAGGGGAACAAGAAGAATGAAACTAAGGAGTTTGAGATCAAAATAGGTAATACCTTTGAAGCCCTTTAGTTGCAAGAAAAGGAGGATGAAATCAGTACAGAGATCCTTGAGGATGGTGAGATTGAGGATATCACTGACTCGCATCATGAGGAAGGAAATGAACCCATGTCAGAGAAAGAAGAACCCTATTTAGGGAAAGAGCTTTAGGAATAGGAAATAGAAATGAGAACGAGCAACAAGTTTGGATCACCACAAGCAAACTTAAATGCCTTATTCCAGAACATAGAAGTAAATATGACCACTTCACCCCGGAAGAGAGAAAAGCTTTGGAGTAACATACAAGATGAATCCAGGGCAGAACAACAAGAAGAAAACACGATAGAAAATGAAAAGAAAATTAAGACCAAGAAGACAGGAGGTCCTAATGGAGTAAAAACCAGAACCAGATCTAAGGCAGATTTTGGAGCATCAAGATCCCCACCAGGACGCAAAACCATGAAATGGCACAAGGACCAGGAGAGTAAACAAAGCATAGCTGATGGAAGGCAGAGAACTATCAAGGAGTCCTGCCCCCAGGTCTCAAAATGAAGGTAATATCATGGAACATCAGAGGCCTAAATGGTCTCAATAAACATGATATATTAAGGAATGTTATTCGAGATCAAAATCTGGATATTATCCTGATTCAGGAAACTAAAATGAGCAAAGAAAAAGTGGAGAAAATTAAGTTTTTTAAAAATGGGGGAGTCTGTGGCAGTATCTCAAATGGCGCCTCTGGAGGAGTTGCTATATTCTGGAAAAAAAGAACAACTTCTGGAGACATGATTGAAGAGGATGGCAATATTCTATCCTTAAAAGCTAGAAATATTTTTGATGAGAAGGAATTTGTTATAACTAATATCTATACCCCTAATTCCAAACATGCTAGAAGTAAATTTTGGGAAAAAGTTCAGCAAAAAAGGAAAAATTTCTCTATGAACAGTTGGATTGTTATGGGAGATTTCAATACTCCTCTGCAAGATAGAGAAAAATTTGGAGGAAGTCAAGCTCAACCTGAAAGCATATCCGACCTGATGGACTTTATCAATGACAATGCTCTCATTGATCTGGATCTTAGTGGAGCCTCCTACACTTGGTCAAACCGAAGAGATGGGGAAGATCTTATCTAGGTAAGACTTGATAGAGCTCTTCTCTCTAATGATTGGATTCTTTCTCATAGTTGTTCCCTTTCTGTCATTGATAGAATTGGATCAGATCATTATCCCATTTCCTTTGTTGCTGAGAACTCTAAGCAAAATCAAAGATTCCCCTTTCGCTTTGAAAAGATGTGGATATCCCACCCCAATCTTGAAAAGTCCATTGCTGAATGGTGGAATCTTGATATTAATGGAATAGCCATGTATAAAGTTGCCAAAAAACTTAAACATGTCAAAACCAACATTAAGACTTGGAACAAAAAGGTCTTTGGTGATATTTTTGATTCAAAGAAAAAGCTAAAGGAGGAACTGAACTAGATTCAAATCTCCATCCAGAAAGAGGGCTACACAAAGTATTCCAGAGCCATGGAAGATAAGGTCCTTGACAACATTCATACCATAATTTCAAGGGAAGAAATATATTGGAGACAAAGATCCAGGGCTATATGGTTGAAGGCAGGGGACAGAAACGCTAAGTTTTTCCACATGACCTCCCTAAAACATAAGACAGCTAATAGAATCACCAAGTTAACTGTTGAGAACAACACTCTGACAAATAAGGATGAAATCAGGGATGAAGCTGTTAGATTCTTCAAGCAACTGTTGTCTACTAATGAGGAGCTTGATCAGACGCATCAACTCAATCTAGTCAACAATATTCCTAATATTATAAACTCTCTTCAGAATAAGACCCTTGTTGCCATCCTGTCTGCTGAAGAAATAAAAAAAGCTGTCTTCTCCTTTCAAGGGGATAAAGCTTCGGGCCTTGATGGATTCCCTATGTTTTTCTTTCAAGAATTTTGGAATATTGTGGGGAAGGATACGGTTAATGCGGTAAAAGAATTTTTTGGGTCCAGAAGAATCCTTAAGGAGTTGAACTCCACTTTTATTTCCTTAATCCCCAAAGTTGCTGGGGTAGATTCTATGGGAAAATTTAGGCCTATTAGTCTATGCAACTCTTTCTATAAAATAATATCGAAAGTGACGATGACAAGAATGTTGGCAATGCTTCCCTTCATCATATCTGAAGAGCAAAAAGGATTTGTTCCTGGAAGACAGATTCTTGATTCAATCATTCTTGTTCATGAGAACATACACTCTCTCAGCACTGCAAAGAAAGAAAGTTTCTTGATAAAGTTGGATTTGGCTAAGGCTTATGATAGAGTTGAATGGGATGTTCTATTTAAAATCATGGGGGTTTTTGGTTTTGAACTAATCACTACTCCTATGTTTTCTATTTTGGTTAATGGATCTCCTACAATTTTTTTAAAAAACTCTAGAGGGCTAAGACAAGGAGACCCCATATCACCTATCCTTTTTACCATTCTGGCTGAAAGTATGAGTAGAATGATTCATAAATTGAAACAAAGCAAAATTATCAAAGGTCTTCAACCTTCTTCTGCCAATGTGTTTTGCACTCATCAACAGTTTGTTGATGATACTATCATCATGGGATATTCTTCAGTTAAGGAGGTTGAAGCCTTCAAAACTGCTCTCAACTCCTATGCTTTGGCAACTGGTCAACTGGTTAACTGGGACAAATCAGCTATGTACTTTCTTAATACTCCAGTCATAAGACAACAAAGAATAGCCAATATAATTGGTTGTAAAGTGGACTTGCTGCCTTCTACCTACCCGGGTCTTCCTTTAGGGATGGCTCCCCCAAACTCTTTCTAGAATATGATCATTGATAAAATTAATAAGAGACTTGTAGGATGGAAAGGTTCAATGTTATCTCAAGCTGGGAAAATGCAGCTCCTCCAAGCTACTCTTCAAAACCTCCCTGTTTATGCCCTCAGTCTGTTTGGTATTCCGACAAAAAATGCTAAAACTATGGAAAGAATTCAGAAGAGATTCTTATGGTCAAGAGTTGAAGAAAAGAAGAGAATACCTTTGATTGCTTGGGACAAGGTGTGTAGACCAAAGAACAAAGGAGGGTTGGGGATTAAAATTATTAAAACTTTTAATAAAGCTCTTCTTGCCAAGCAATTATGGAGAGCTTTTGACATTAAGAAAGACTGGAGCCAAATTTGGTTTGATAAATACATTAAGAATCAGTCTATCCAAGGGATCCTCAATGATGAAGATATCTCGGCTGGATCTTTCATCTGGAATAGTGTAACCAAAGCCATAAAAGTTGCTAAAGCTGGAGCCGGATGGGTCCTTGGAAAAGGTGACAGAATAAGGTTTTGGGAAGACCCCTAGATGAAGAATGAAGCCCTATTTGATCAAAACAACAATCAAGTCATTGAAGAATGTAAAAGGAGGTTTGGGCTGATGGTTTGTGACTATTGGAAGGAGAATAAATGGGTCAATCTTGAGGACATCCATCCTGGTCTTTCCTCTATCCAGAAAGAGTTGCTGTCCTTTTCCCCTAACAACAACTATGATGATGTTTTCGTCTGGAAAAGTGACCCTAAAGGTGAATTCACAGTTTCTTCTGCTTATAAAAACACTTTTTCTCAAATCTACAATCCTTTTTGGAATAAAGTTTGGAACAACATCTTGATCCCAAAAGTCAACATGTTCTTTTGGCTTGCTTCCCATAATAGTATCCTTACTATTGATAATTTAATTCGAAGGGGCTTCAATTTCCCTAATAGATGTGAGCTCTGTCAGAAGGAGGAGGAATCAGTTGATCACCTATTTTTTCATTGCTCCTACACTTGGGAAATCTGGTGTAAAATATGGGAAAAATGGAAAATTAATTGGGTCATGAACAAAAGCATTAAGGATATAATATGGCAATGGAATTTTCCTACCAAATGCCAAATTATTAAAAACCTGTGGTCCCTGACCCTCCCCATGATATGCTGGGGCATTTGGAAAGAAAGGAATAACAGGATATTTAGGGAAGAAAAGTGTAATACTTAGGTTGTCTTTGAAAAAATATGCAGGGCTATAAAGGAGAACATCAACATCCCTCACAAGAATAATCAACAATGGGCTATTATAAATTTGAATGATATGGAAAAATGCATTATTACTGAATGGAACCTGATTGATAAGGTCTACAGAGTGGATAACAAGAAGAAGAGAGAAAACATTGTTTGGAGGTTCCCTGATTATGACTGGATAAAGGTTAATTTTGATGGGGCTGCCAAAGGGAACCCTGGAAAGGCTAGTGGAGGTGGAGTTATCAGAAATGCTCAAGGAAGGTGTATTGCTACTTTTGCTTCCCCTTTTGGAATCCAAAACAATCATGTGGTTGAAGCTATGGCCATGCTTAAGAGCCTCAAGTTAGCCCAGGAATTCAAATTTTAAAATATCTGGCTTGAAGGGGATTCCTTAAATATTATACAATCCCTCAAAGGGATTAGTTCAGTCTCCTGGAATATTGCTAATATTATTAAAAATGCTAAGACTATCCTTAATAACTATGTTAACATTATTTTAACCCATACTTTTAGAGAGGGTAACAAGGTAGCGAATATCCTTGCTAATGAAGGGGTTAATTTGGAAAAGGGGATCAAATATATAGGGGAAGATCACATTAAGTGGGAGATTAAGGAACAATTATTTTTTGATCGCCTTAATGGAACAAGCAAATATTATGATTGAATTCTGGGGTACGAGTACCAATGACAGAGTATGGAGGCGGATGAACTGCCAGTCGATGAGTGCTTCTAGGCATCATTACCAAGAACACATGTGTGTGAGAGGTAATTGGAATAATAGCCAGGTTTGTATGAACATGAAAGACAATTTCAAAATTGTGAAAGTTTCTTTTCAAGGAGAAACCAGAAACACAGAGTTTTACTTGCGGGCCGAGAGCTGTAATAGAGGTGATTGTGACCTGGAAAGCAGAATGGGAGGCAGCCTTAATAGGAATGAACCGTCCGGTTGTGAGCACTGGAAGAGCGAAAGGAAGGTGTGGAGAAGGCTCCACTGACACGGGTTCACGGATTACATGGAGAAGCTCCATGGTAGTAGAAGCTCTGTTTCTCAAGGGTTCGCAAAAAGTTGTAGCAATAACAGGGCAACCCTATTTGGGGAAATTTGGCACATTGATGAAAGCCTGATCTCGGAGGTAACAAGGCTCAAGATGGAGGGGACCAAATTCTATAGGGATAGAAAGTACGCCGCTGAGGCCTTCAAAAACTTCCCTAAGACGGAGGACGAGAAGAGCAACCTGGAGAAGAAGGATAATATCTCTTACTTCACCCCCCAACAGGTAAAACGTTTCTGGCAAAAAATTCATAGGGCATTAATGGAATATTTAACTGTGGATGGTAGGTTTATGAAAATTTACGATTATCACTTTGCCATCCTGAACCACTTCCGCCATGGGGTGAAAATTTCTTTGCCATTCTATCTTGCTTCTTCTCTTAACGAGAGTTTGGCCGACCACATTAAAAAACCCAGCTCCTACCCTCTTGCGCACCAGGGTCTCATCTTGCTGATTTATGAATATATGAAGAATAAGACTAGGGCAACAAAGGATGACCCTTTAATTCTCAATGCTCAGACTTCTAAGAAAAGCATAGACTCTGGTTTGACTGAGGAGACCAAAACCCCTTCCCATAAAAGAAGGAAGATTAATGTGCAGGAAGAAACAAATGTGCTTTGTGAGGAAGAAGAGGGAAAAAATAATGAAGAAATTTCTGAAAAGGAGATCAATAAGGAGGAGGAGTATGGGGAAGGAGAGGAAGGGGGTAGTTCTAAGAATTGTCAACATAATATTGTTGGCTCGGAAATTGAGAAAGAGACTCTGAAGCCTAAGGAAGGTGAAAACCCTAATGAGGAGGAGACAGAACAAAGCAAGGATTCTTTGGAAACCATTCTGAATACCACTCGCAATTGCACCCTTGAATTCTTCAACTTTCAGAAGTGGGTGGTGGAAAACATTACCAACATGCAGGGTAAACAGAGGGAGTTGGAAGTTAAGATCAACAAGTTGATCAACATGTTTGATTCTGGGAAGCAGCACAAGGAGATGGAGAATAGTGAAGCGGAGAAAGAAATGGAAATGGAAGACTGGCAGGAGAAAGACTTGATTAAAGGCGACCTAAAACACCTAGATGATGTCATCAAAATTCTGAAGGAATAGGTGGAGGAGGATAAGGACAATGTCAATGCCCGGATGGCTAGAAACGAGAAAGCCCTGAAAAGCCTTATGGATCATAGCCTCCAGGTTCTAAAAGTCTCCTCCCAGAACATGAATGCGCTGGTGAATCAGCTGGAAAAGAAAAACCAGGAGAAGGACCTAGTGGTTATTGAAGATGCTCCTACTTCTAGCCTAAAACACCAGACCTCTAGGTGCAGAACCAGGTAGACTATGACGGAGAAGGAAATGAAGATGAAAGATAGCCAGACTGCTCAAGAAAATACTGATTTGAGGGAAGCGGCAAAAGCTATGATGCTTTTGGTACAGGATGCAAAAGAAACCATGAAGAATTTCTAATTTTTGTCTTTTGCTGGGCTTGGGGCCAATTTCTTGCTGGCCTTTTGCTGTCCTTTCCTATGTTGCTGGTCTTTTTGCTGGTGTTTTGCTGCTGTTGTATTTTGTTGCTATATTGAATATCTTTCTTATGTATCTGGGTTTCGGGTCCCTTAAAACCTGTTTTTAATTAATCAAAAACATATCTTAGCATCAACAATATCCAACAATTACTTTATTGGTTAATTTGTGGGGTAAGTAAATAATATTATTTTATATTATTTACCTCGTATTCATGCATGACAGGTATATAATATAGTTTTTGGGAATTTTCTGATTGGTTGGAATTTTTCTATAGTTTGGTTTCAAATTTTATTTTTGGTTTTTCTCTGTATGTTGTTAGATTTGCTTCTCTGTGAATTTGGAATGTTGCTAGAAATTTTGGTTTCGATTTGGAGCTTGGTTGGATTGTTGAAGCTTACTAGATTTTTGTTTGGAATCGCTCTTTCTTTGAATTTTGCTTTGCGATAATTTCTAGCTCTAGGTTGGTTTTGTGATAACCTTTGTGCATTTTCATTCGAGAAAAAACTTTTTTGCTCTGTGTTTGTACAAAGATTGTTTGCAGGAGATTTGGGAGAAATTGTATTTATCAATTTAATATAAATTCCAGGATTGATTAATGCATAAATATCTATATATGTACTATTTGTAGGATTTTGGTGATGGTGTTTTGCTGTGAATTGCTTTTCTTTATTTCTTGTGTGTGCTATGGAACTTCTTTATCTCTGTGATATTTTTGTTTACATCTTGATTTCTTATCCTCTTTGGTGCAATGGTTTCCTTGCTTATTTTGTCATTTGGTTGTGCAAATTGAAGTTCGGGCTTGACAAGGACCAGCTGTGTTTGATTTTGTTGGTTAATGATGTTGAATTGCTTTAGTATGATCATATTTGCATCATTTGTATCTTGCATTGGCTCTATTTTGGGCTTACACACTTTCTAGGAGTGTTTTTACCTTTTTGTGAGTCTATGTTCATTTCTGGGCGAAATCGCAACTTTGTTTCTTCCGTTTTTCAAGTTTTTGCATTGTGCCATGGTTGCACCACAAAATGGTTTATATGCACCATAGAATGCATTGTATGTGCTAATATGTACTATGGATACACTAATCTGCACCATGGATGCGCTTAATTGCTCCATGGATGCGCCAATCTGCTTAGTTTTGGTCATTTTGACAGTGTTTGTCTTTTTGTGATTAATTTTTGAATTTTAGCTTGGTACTAGAGGCTTTTTGTGAATGTCCTAATTTTTTTTTGTGATGCTTATTGTTCAGTATTGGTCATTTATGGCTCCGACAAGAAGGATTATGCCTTGTTGTTGAGGATTGTGCATATATGTTGTTATAGCTCCAACAAGAAGGAGAATGACTTGCTGTTGAGGATGAATTATGTAAGCTCCAGTGTGATGGATGTGCTCTGTTGTTGAGGATTTGATATTATTTGTGGTTGAGTAAGATATATTTATGACTTACTCTTGTTTATTGTTGTGTTATTTATGATTGAGGCTCTTGATTTACATGTTGGTTTTATGGGCCTTGTTATGCTTCATACTTGTATCAGTATGTTGATTTTATTGTGGTTTCTCTTTGTATGAGCCTCCTTGTGATGTGGTTATTTGTGTTTCACCCTAAGGTCTTGGTCCATGGTTAGGGAAAGTGGGCTTTTGGATGTGTGGACCGAGGTCATCAGCAATAGGCTTCTAAGAGATTCCTTGTAAGGATGCTTAGGGTCTAGACCTGTCAAGGAACCACATGGAGAGTTTACCTTAAATTTGCAAGAGATAACCATAATAATTTAATTAGTGGGTTGGGTAATTAGGATTTACTTAATCAAGGTAATGAAATTGGTTTTGGTGCCCCAATTCATAGCCCTTGAGTGGAGACTCAAGATGATCTTGGGAAGACCGTGGAGACGATAAATCATACTCCCTTGATTTGCTCAAAGGTTGAGATGATTCCACATGTCTATCAAGGGAATGCATTTGTATTCCTTGTTTGTGAGGGTAGCGTGTGATGAAACTCTTTCCCTACATGTGTCCATGATCCTAATGCTTTGATTATTGGTACAACTCTGAGAGTTTATTGCATTTTGATTTAGCCTTGTTATGTGAGTTGGAGTATTCTTTATGTGGTTGCCTTTCTATGATTGTAAGTTTCTTGTCCTTTGGTTGTTAGGTGTTAGCCTAGGTCTAGAGTGTTAGTTGGAACCTTGTGTCATCTCCTAGCGTGCGGGGTGGTTCCTTATTGGTTCCACATGCTCAAGTGGTTTGATGCCTTCTGTTATTGGGATATTCTTTTTTGGTTGTTAGCGTGCGTGGAAATGGATTTGTATCTCTTATTCAGATGGATGGATTGTTGAAGCTTATTTTATATATTTGAGATTGTAATCAAGTATTTTGTGTCATGAGAAAGATGTAAATTGTAAGAGAAGCTATGTATCTTGTTTCTTGAGATTATATGTAATAGGTTTTGTAGCGGGTTAAGATCATGTTGTATTGTAATGGATTATGCTATGGTAATCATTGCAGTAGCCCTTGTAGTAATTAGATATTCTTGTACATAATTAGAAACTAGAAATCTTAATGGGAGGATTGTTACTATTGGAATTATCTTATGAAATATTATGGGAATGCTAAATGTTGATGTATGCATTAGAGTGAATGTTCCTAGTTGAAGGAATGTACTTCTTAATCAATGGTTAACTCCTAAAAATGAATATGTATGATTAGCTTGTAGGTATGAATGATTATCCTTAAAGGAAATGGACTAGATTTGCATTAGGTGATACTTAATGTGGAAAGATGACACTATTATGTTAGATGGTTTAAAAGGGAATCAGGAACATTTGTTTGGTGCCTTAAAATGAATCCATAGGTTAATGGGAATATGAAGAATTTGCATTCGATAGTTCACAATTCTCATTCTAGGAAGGAAGTAATTGAATAGGAACTAAATGCAATAGATGTTAATGGTATTATGATTATGAATGTGCTTATATGTTATTGTTAGTTAAGTAATGGTATTGAGATACCCCAGGGATGGATAGTTGTTGTATTGTTGTTCCACTTGCCTATTATGTTGTTAAGAATATGATTATGTTTAAGTTGTTCATGCATTCATGTAATGTTATGATTAATGCATATGAGTACTTGTAGTGTAATATGTTGCATTAGTAGATGTTCAATTTTTTTTTAATCTCTATTTGTTAGTTAGATTAGTTATTTTCTCTAAGGTATTTTGGTGGGCATTACAATGAGAATATTGAAATCTGTATACACCAGGTAAATGAGATTGCCACTGCTATTAAGATTATTGGTGGTAAACTAGAAGAAAGTGAAGTTGTGACAAAAGTGATGCTGACATTGCCTAAATGCTACAAGCCTAAGAAGTATGCTATTAAAGAAATCTATGATATGGACAAGTACACTTTGGTTCAGTTGTATTGCTCACTCTCTACCTTTGAGATTACTGAGCTAGATGAGTTGCAGAAAGAGAAGAAAGACGTCACCTTCCAATCTAGCAAGAAGATTAACGATGAAACTAAATTGAGCAATTACATGGACGAGTTAGAAGAAAACTTTGTAAGAAGACTAACATAAGGATTCAAAAAGTATAAAAGGTAAGTTACCTTTTAAATGTTTCAATTGTGGAACAATTGGTCATTATGGTTCTAAATGTACTTATAAGGAAGGCAATGTCAGAAGATCTGATGATGATGATAATGGAAGATAAAATCATAGATGGAATAATGGAAATAGGAGAATGAATGATAGAGACAAATCTAAGAAGAATTTCTATTTAATTGAGACTCATTCGTCTGAAGAAGAAGATGGAAATGACTTAAATGAAGATGCATTATTTTTATCTATAGAAGAAAGGAATGATGGAAGATTTGGTAATACTAAAAGAGTGGAGAATAGTGAAAAATTAAGGAATGTGAAGATTTCACTACATACAAAAGTTGAGCCTAAGGCATGGATAATTCATTTTGGATGTTCAGGTCATATGATAGGAGATAAAGGGAAGTTTATTAATCTTGAGAATTAAGATGGTGGATCTGTACAATATGTAGGAGAGAAAGCAACACCTACTTTTGGTAAAGGTACTATTTCAAATGATGGTAAGCATAAGATTGATGAACTTTATTATGTTAAGGGTTTGCGACATAATCTCCCAAGTGAGTTAGATGTGTGGAAAATGTAAAAAGGTCATATTTCATGGGTCTGGATGTGAAATAAAAAGGGTAGTTTTGAAAGATTAGTTGTAGAAGGTACAAGAACTAATGGCAATGTTCACAATATTAAGGATAACAGTGAAGCCAATTTTTTGCTAGCACAAGTTTGTGAAGAATTAAATCAAACTAAGGTTGTACCTATGATTGAGGCTATCCCTATTGTTGTAGAAGAAAATTATTGTTCAAAAGATAAAAGTTGGCTAAATATGGTAGAAGAAGAGTTGAATTTAATAGAGGAAAGTTGTACATTGGAACTAGCATCGGGTTTGGTAGACAAGAGTGTAACTAAAGAGTATGGTCATTCGTTCTAATCAACATGGTTTCCCTCATGTTCGAAACAAGAAGGCTTTTAGGAGGTCTCCTGCTCCTGCTCAAATTAGTTGTTTCCCATATTTTAATGGTAATTGCTTTTCATACAACAAGTTTGGGCATAGTGCAAGTGAATGTAAAAATCAGAAGAGACCTCAATCATTTAGTGGACAATACAATGCTTCAAACAAGGTTGGTCATAAGGCTAATGAGTGCAGAGGTAGGATGATGTGGAATTTGAATGGTAGGAATGTTAAGTGTTTCAATGGATACTGTTATATTTGAAACAATTTTGGTCATACGGTTGTTGAGCACAAAAGTATTATTAGGAGTGAAAGCTTCAAAAGAGATAGAAATGTCAGAAGGAATGTAAATCATCCACAACAAGGCTTGACTTGTTACAACTATAGTAAAATTTGACATAATGCTAGATTTTGTAGGGGAAGGAATGAGATGTCTAATAGTCTGGTAAAGAATATTGATGTTAACAATGAAAATGAAAAGATGAGTATGACATGTGTAAATAAATTATAAGTCTTGGTGGAAGAAAATTGTGTAGATGTATTCACACTCTTTGGTGGTGTTGATTCCTCTTCCAATAACTAGACAATGTGCATTGTGTGAGGGGGGAGAACAAAATGGAGATCTTATGACACCCCTTGCGATTTGGATGTTGAGTTGCTTTCAACGTGGGAGAAGCTTTGAAAGTGTTTCCAAGGGTTCTGAGATGGTTTTATTAGCTCACACCATTGATTAGTCTGATGGAGCAGCGTAGCAATTTATGCTTAAATCTTGAATAGTTGTTGAAGGATGTATATTACTTAGAAAGCATCAAGTCAATCTCATCATAGATGAGGATTTGGAAGAATACAAAGGATGAATTAAATAAGTAGATGAAGATGTAGTTAAATTTGCTGAGAGGTGGTCCGAATATAGGTAATCTTGGAAGCTTTTGTGTTGGAGCAAGTCCAAAAGTGAATAGCGATGATGCTGATGTGCCAAAGGATTAAGACTAATGTAGATTTTGATGGAATTTGACAAAGGATAAAGTTACTAAATATAAAGTTATAAAAAGAGATTCCAAAAGATTTAAGAAGAAACAAGAGATATGAGAAGACAAAAATACCGATGATAGGAGTATAAGTAGTGGTGCATCTATCCAAGGGGATCGTTCAAAGTTTTTCTCTTGCTTCCTAGATTGATGTAGTTGTTGATGTTAGGGGAGTAGATAAGGTTGAGGCTTTTAGATTGTAGGAAAATAGTTACAAAAGAAGAATATCCTTGTCGAGGCGAGTATTGCAATTATTTGTGATATTTGTAGAAGGGTAAGAGAGAATCAAAGTAAGGCTATGGTCTATAACGGTGTGCTCATTAGGAAAAAGAGTTTCAATAGAAGGAAGAGTTATTCAAATTTGTATTTGTTGTCATTGATGTCAAAAGAGAGAGATATGTAGTTTGAGTTCTGTTGTCTTTTCTATTAGTAGTAGACAAGTCTTACTATCGAGTAGAAAGGGGCACCATATTGGAAACTTGAGTTATTGCTATTAATGTCAACCTATCTTGTGTTGTTATTGATGTCACCGTGTGATGCTAATGAGTTGTTGTGCTATGTTGTCATTGATGCCAACTTGTCTTGTGTTGTCAATAATGTTACCATGTGTTGCAAATGGTATAAAAAAGTATGGTCTAATGTTGTCTAGTAGTCTTCTAATGACATTGAGTAAGCATGATGTATTTCTGGAAGGTTGGTGTACTCAAAGGTTCAATATGCAAGAAATGATATTTATGCAGAAAAGAGTCTTTAATGTCTCAGTGGAATAATTTTTTGCATTCCCACGGTATGTGAAGATTATGGATTATGGTTTTGGATATAATGTTTATGATCTATGTATATTGTACTATCAAGTTTATAGGTCCTTTGTTGCTCAGATGGTTGAGTTAGTTGTTGTTGTCTCTGATAGTGAAATGTATGTTAGAATTAGTCTAGAGAATGCTTGGCGATTCTCTAGTATATGGTTTTTTAGTGTTGCGGCTTGGAGAACATGTTTATGTGATTTGTGTAGTGTTTTCATTCGAATTTTTAGTGATCATTTGGCCCAAAAGTGAAGTAATGATGATCTAAGTTCAACTCTATTAGTTTGTCTAGGTTCTCGATGACTAAGGTGAAGTGTTTAATTTGGATGATTCCTTTTTGGTTTGGATGTATTCTGGTGGTTGAGTTTTGATATTGATATGGGTATCACCATGCTGTGTGTAGATCCAAATTAATTTGTGTGCATTGCAGAATGTTTTTGAGTCAATTGGTTGGCATGCTACATTGTTTATCTACATGTTTCACTTGGTGCTGACCTTGGACGATGTATTAACATGCATTGGTTAACAAATTTTTCCCTTCTTTAATTTTGTAGTGAATGACTCATGTATGCCCTAATTGAAAGGCAAATGAAACTAACAATTTGGTGAACCGATTATTAATTTACCCTCTGCATAAGGGTGCAACTTCCCATATGATATTTATTGAATTTTAAACACAAACTAATCATTAAATTCACTTTTAACCAGAAAGCAAGAAAAGCATTCTACATTCTTTCGTCAATACAAGATGAATGCTGCAAAGATAAATACTCATATATGCAAAGCCCATAGACTTACACTTTAATCTATTCCATTCTATAGAATTACCTTTACTAATGAAATCGAAATATTATGGACTCTGATCAAGTCTCTTTCATGCCTCAAAGGACAAGGGGGATCATAATGTCCAAGCAAAAAGCTAATAATGGATTCTATTTGTTAGATTCATTCACAGACTTATTTGTTCATACAAATAAATTGATAATCAAGGAAGTAACAAATTTTGCACATAAACATAAATCCCAACAGAGATTCATTTTTCTCATTCAAGCACATAGATTTGAAAATGATAGAAACTGTATCATTTCATTCACAAATAAAATTTCTTCAATGAAAATCCATAACGTGCCAAAAGAAAACAAAGTTTTCTAATTCATCTAAAAGTTTTTCAGACCCTTCCAAAGTCTTATGAAAATGTGTTGGTGTAAATAATTATTCATCATGGATATTATTAGACTTTACTTAAGTTTACTTAGGATAATGCATTTCATAGTAGTTGGATATGAGACACTTGGGTGTTTGTGCCACATTGGGATAGTGTGTGTAAGAGAAATTCCACCTTTTATGGTGTTGATCTTGTTATTACACTATCATATCCACTTATTGTGGAGTGATAATTCCACCTTCGATGGGTGATCCACCTTATGTGGACTATTATATTATTTCTCCTACCTACCCACACCTATTTCTTACCTACCCTTGTTTCTCATTGAGCCACATGTCATATTTGTGTGCTCA
The DNA here is from genome assembly GCF_030272615.1 of Cryptomeria japonica. Taxonomy (NCBI): domain Eukaryota; kingdom Viridiplantae; phylum Streptophyta; class Pinopsida; order Cupressales; family Cupressaceae; genus Cryptomeria; species Cryptomeria japonica. The sequence goes on from NC_081409.1 coordinate 202,646,881, forward strand.
TACATCCATATGGCCTTGCCTATATAAGTAGGCCTCTATTCATTGTATTTGTTAATCCAATTGATTATTGATCATTTTCTAATGATGAGAATACAGTTTATTCTTGTCCTATATTGTGTCTCTATTTTGTACATTTCATTGAGCTCTTGATCTTGGCAAAATCTAACATGGTATCAGAGCCATTGGGGCTTCATTGATTCGTCTTGAAGAGGCATTATTGTGACGTCAAGAGGAAGATTTGAGGAGCAGCATCTTTTGGAGGCATCCTAGCCAGATCCGACCTCGCCATTGCGTCCAGAAGGCCGTTTCCATGAATTTTGGTTATAAAGTCGGCCTATTTTGGTGAGAAAATTTTTTTCTCCAATTTTTCTATATTTGTACGGATTTCGAAATTTTTTATATATTTTTCAGAAATTTTTTTTTCATTTTTCTGAAAATTGTTTGAAAAATCAAAGAAAAATAAAATAAAATAAAAAATAAAAAAAAAACAATTTTTGGGGGGTTCGCAGACCCCCCCCGTGACTCTGTACGAAGTCTGTAGGTTGCAGGCGCAATGCACCGCCTGCCACAGCGTCACGTGCCGTCCTCGCTGCACGGTTTTCTCCCCGCTGCCGTCCGAGCCGAGTGCCTGCAGAGTACCTCCCGTCCTCGCCGACGCCGCCGGACGCTCCTGCGTGCACCTCCCGGCAGCACCACCGGCGCCGGCTCCTCCCGATGCTACCAGCTCCGCCGCCTCCCTCCGCACGCAGCTCCCTGACGCCCTCAGCCTACAGCGCCGCCACCTCAGCACTGGCACCTCCCGCCGCCTCCCGGCGCCAACGCGGACAGCCGACCAACCACCAGACCAGCGAAACCTGCGCCCGCCACGTTTCAGGCGGCCACTGGCTCGCGGGTACAAACCTGCCACGCAGACATCCGTACGGCCGCCACATCAGCAGCCAAATCAGCTCATCCAGTCAGCAAATCCGTACGGTATGGACACACAGTTAGCTGCACAGTCACCTGCCACGTAATCTGTCCGTACAGTACGGACGCTCAGTCAGCAGAGGGCGAAGTTTTTGCAAAGGTCATACAGCCGTCAAATTTAACACAGTGACTTGCTGACATCAGCGCCACATCAGCAGTTTTAAAAAATTTAGCAGGCCCCTCTCATTTGCATTTTTGATTTTGTAGTTCAACTTCAAATGGTCATAACTTGCTCATTTTTGCTCCTTTTTGGGTGCAATTATTTTTGAAATGGGCTAGAATTTCATGCTCTCCGCAGTGGTGAAGAATTTTTTTGATTTTGATGCATGGATTTTTCAGAAAATGCAGTTTTTGGTGACTGTACCTGAGTAATCCCAGTTTTTGCAACTTCAAAGGCTTCGTTTGGGGTCATACGACCTCCTTTTCAGGTGCCAATTTTTTTGAAAGTGCGTATTTTTTCGTCTAATTTCACATGATGCTATCAGATTGATGCCATTGTAAGTAAAAATTGTACTTTCAGATTTTGGCCATTTTTGGCTCTCTTGGTACTTGTATATTTGCTTGAATCTCAGTTAGATTCATTGCACTATTGATTGAAGTCTCTTGTATCTCATTTGAGAAGTTGTAAAATTTGCATCATAAGTCCACTTTGCCTTGTTTTGCAAGTGGCTCATTGTAATCGCACTAAGTATAAAGTGCCAAAATCATCACTTTGGGGGGGGGTACATTGATTGAGTGAATTTGGGGGGGTGTCTCTTGTGCTTTTGTGCTCTTGTGTTCCTTCCTTTTTGCTGCTATGGGTTCTTCTAAGTTTCCTCTCTTAACTCCACATAATTATGCTACTTGGAAAATTGATGCATGGAGTAAACTTATGGAAAAAGGACTCACTCATTACATTGATGGAACTATTGTTGCTTCAGCTGATCCTAAGGCTGATCCAGTTGGTCACTTAGATTGGCTCACTAAAAATATCATGGCAATTGGTACCTTAAGAAAGTATGTATCAAAGGATCTCATTTTTCATATTGAGAAATGTACTCTAATCAAGGATGCTTGGCAAAAGTTTCAAGACTTGTATGGTCAAGTTGATGAGATTAGGGGATATCAAATTGATAGTGATCTCACCATGTTAGATCCCAAGAACTTTGATACTATACAAGATTATGTCACTAAGGCAAATGAGTTGAGGGCACAACTCAAAGATTGTGGCATTGATAAGAAGGATACTCAATTGATATTCAACTTGATAGGCAAGCTTCCACAAGAATATGCAGCATTTGTTTCTAGTTTCCAAACCCATAGGATGACAATGGGTTCAAACTACAAAATGCCTACATTTGATGCTTTCAATGAAATGTTGATGATGGAACAAACTAAGTTGATAAGCATGGGCATTCTTAAGACTTCTAAGTCTCAAGCATTAGTGGCAAATCAAGGGAACAAAGGAAATCAAGGAAAGGACAACTCAAACAAGAAGAAATGGCAATCAAAGCCTAAAGAAAAAGCACCATCTTCTCCACAACAAGGAGATTCATTCTCTTCCAAGAGAGATAATTCACCAAAGAGGAAAGACCTACTTGTGCTTATTGTAAAAAGATTGGTCATGAGGAGCATCGCTGCCATTCTAAGAAGATTGATGAACTAACACATATCATCAAAAAGCATAACATTGATTTGCCTAAAGTCTACAAGAAGGATGATTCATCAACTTCCACTTCCTCACATTCAAAAGGAAAAGGGCAAGCATTCATGGCTTCTACAAGTGGGAAGACTCACTCTTTTGGAACAAGAAAAGGAAAAGCTCTATGTGCTACTATCAGTCATGATTCAGAGAGATGGCTTCTAGATTCCTGGGCTTCTCATCATATGGCATCTTCGCAGTCTATGTTCTCTACATTTGAGCCTTGCACCATGCCACAGATTTTGATGGGCAATCATACATACATGGATGTGATTGGGAAAGGATCTATTGACATTAAGGATAACTCCTTCAATGATGTGTTGTGTGTACCCCACTTGACAAACAATCTCCTTTCTATCTGTCAAATCACACATGGCGCAGCTAAGAGAGTTGTGGAGTTCACACCTGACTCAGTTTTCATTAGAGACATGGAGACTAGAGCTATCATTGCGACTGGGGTGGTTGATCATGTATCTCAGTTATACTCCTTTTCAGATTTTGTTGATGATGATGATTTCACATTTGATGATTGTACACATGATGATCACACTTCTTGTGATGGTTCAGATTTTGAGGAGAACTTTGGACACTTGAACATGGGGATTCTCACATGTGAACCCATTCTTGAGCCTTGTATTTCATCTCCTCATATTGATATCACATCACCTATTGCACCTGATGATGCAGATAGTGCGCCAGTTTTGCCTTCATGTGATTCAGTGCAGCAGGATATTCATTGTCTTCCAGCTTCAGAGTCATGGGATGATTACTTGACAGATATTACAGGTTTATTTGTGGAATCCTACATTGCAGATTTGGGAGACATGATTGATGACATTCATCTTCTCTTTGATGAAGGTGATCCTTCTTCGATTGTTGCGAGGACACACTCTGACCATCTTGTCCATTCTCTACATGATCATTCTTTCGAGGTTGACATGATTGTGGATACTTATGTACAGCAGTTGGAGGAGGTCTCTTTATTTTTTGAGGAGACATGTGAGTCTTTGGGACATGTTCTACATCCATATCCACTAGATCTTGGAGTGCCTTTTTCAGCAGTGTGGCACAATTTACCACCTTTGGAGGGGGTATCTTTCAGCATTGACATGGGGACACTTGAGCAGTTTTTCAGAGATTCCTTTCATCATGAGTTTTCTTCATACATCTTCCCTTCATGATTGGAGAGACTTCATGGATACACCTTTGGTTTTGTTTCTTCCTAAGGGGAGGAATGTTGTTCGACGTTCGTGGAGCAGTTTCTTCATACATCGAGCTTCTATCATTGGTGCAGATTCTCCATTGAGGGGGGGTCACAGTTTGACTTCTCTTCTTCTCTCAAATGGGGGGGACTTTTTCCTCACATGGGGTTTTGTTCTTCACATTCTTCTATGAGAGTTCTCTTGTATGTTTTTCATCTCTTTTTTGGGGGAGGGTTTTTTCCCATTGGGTTTTTCTCTCTTTCCCCACTTTGTGAGAGATTTCATTGCATTGGTTTTCATGCATTTGCATTTGTACATGGGTACCTAACATGGCCTCGTAGCCGGGACCCATCTTGCATTGCTTAGTTGCATTGTAGACTTAAGTGCATTCCCCTAAGTTTCACTTAAGGGGGGGTGTTCGTGTAAATAATTATTCATCATGGATATTATTACACTTTACTTAAGTTTACTTAGGATAATGCATTTCATAGTAGTTTGGATGTGAGACACTTGGGTGTTTGTGCCACATTGGGATAGTGTGTGTAGGAGAAATTCCACCTTTTATGGTGTTGATCTTGTTATTACACTATCATATCCACTTATTGTGGAGTGATAATTCCACCTTCGGTGGGTGATCCACCTCATGTGGACTATTATATTATTTCTCCTACCTACCCACACCTATTTCTTACCTACCCTTGTTTCTCATTGAGCCACATGTCATATTTGTGTGCTCATACATCCATATGGCCTTGCCTATATAAGCAAGCCTCTATTCATTGTATTTGTTAATCCAGTTGATTATTGATCATTTTCTATTGATGAGAATACAATTTATTCTTGTCCTATATTGTGTCTCTATTTTGTACATTTCATTGAGCTCTTGATCTTGGCAAAATCTAACAAAATGCATATATAGCCACAACCTAGCCAACAATTAATAAGGGAAACACATAATTGTTACTTTCCACCCCGCAGTTTTCAGAGTAGTTTTAAAAAAAGAAAAACTAAACCTAGTTTTCCAAATGGGAAAAGCTAAGAAAAAATATTAAGAAGATATCTGGCCTAGCCGAGAGGCACTTTTATTGGCTTCAGGAGACATGGCAGCGGTGGCTTTCTTCCAATCTACATGAGTTGCAAAGAACTGTTGGATAAGCGCAGAGTGTGGGAGGCCAATATGAGCAATCCTTTGTTTCCACACTTGTTTTTCTCTACAGACCTACTCCACCTGATTAGCATGGTTGCCTAAGTGTTCAATGCAGAGGAATAACATGGATTCAATTTTGGCTGTGGTTGATAGATCACTTGAAACCAATGCTTTTGCCTCCTTCATATAATTGATCTTACCCTTAAATGATTTTGTTATTACTTCAAGACTTTCAATGGTCTTTCCATCCTCTTTTAAGCACTTAATCCCTATGCATTTGAGGTTATTCGACATTGTTGTAATCAGTTCAGCAAGGTGATTCATCAATTTAGCCAATTCACCATATGCTTGTTGTATTATGGAGTTTCTCTAGTCTATATTCTTTTTGCAGACATAAAGAATATTATCGTTAAGACTTGGCACAGGTTTTTCATTCAAGAATTTCATCACCCCATATGTCTGCACCTCCTGCATCTGCATTTCTACCGTTGCCCATTTACATTCCTCCCTTTTCGAACCTGTAATTTATGTCTCCAATTCCTTCATGACTGACTGAGCATTTTAATATGCTTTGTTTAGGTTAATACAATATTCTGTTCTTGATTTACGAATTGCCTCAAGCCAATCCATGAAAACCTTAAAATTATTCGACATTTTTGAATCTGCTCAAGAACCCTTTGGTTTGTTGGTGATTTAGGGTTGAAGGAGGATGGTATTTGAGATAGAGGCTATGGATCTGAACTATGGATTGCCTCTATGTATTCTGCCATGTCTCAAGGTCTCCTTTAGTTCTTGCTTATCCTTTTCATCTTTCCAAGTCCGAGTGACAATTATTTTGGTCGATGCCTCCAGATGATAGACATCTGCTACCCTCGTTCCAACTCCAAGGTTCACCTTTTGAATGGAAAATTCTTTTGACGAAGGACTTCCTGTAACTGCATCCACATTAGGACGAGCAATTTCTGCTATCCAATTCTTAGTATCTTCATGAAAGTCTATTTTTGACATGGTCTTTAATATGTTAGTCTTTGGAGTCCTTCCCAAAATTTTGCTGACCATATCATCTATTGGTACCGAGGCAGGAACTAAGTTCCTCTTCTTGCTGGTCAAGGTAGTGTCTAGCCAAAAAGGATGCTCACTACTGGTTTCTTTTTCAGTCTAATGTTTCGCTGGACCAAAAGTGGGTACCATCATGTAGTTTGACATATCAGTCTCCTCTGCTCCCAGGCCTTCTGTATTACCTGCTTCCACATTGGTTATCTTGAGCCCCCTCTCTTCCATTGTGCTCTCAAATTTAGGGGACGAGTCTAAGTCCACAATAACCTTAGGTTCCTTCTTGGCTTTCCCTTTGGTTTTGGATCTTGTAACCCTTGGTGATGGCCACTCTTGCAATGATACCTTGGCACTACCAGTTTCTAGCTTAACCTGAGAATCACCTGTAAGACAAAGCCCAACACCCTGGTAAGATGAAACTTTTCGGACTGGAATAGGGTTTATTTTGATGGTTAATTTTCCAAGTTTTGCTGCTTTAACCATTGTTTAGTCCTGCATATGACTGGGAAGGATGTGACCCTTATTTGATCTTGCTCATCTTAATTCCAATCAATTTCAGGATTCAGAGTCCCCTGTACAACTTGTGTATAGTGGGGGTCTACCAAGTCTTCCCCTGTATCTTCAACTTTAGAGATATTCATCTACAACCCAAAAGAACTTATCCAGTGAACCAAGAGAACATTCTCCTACATAATTTAAATTAATCGGCACAATCTGCCCAAAAATCCTCTAGTTCAGGTACATGACTGAACCCATATCTAAAGACCAAATGCCCCCGAGCATATCCCTTACTATCAAAGTTTTGTTGGGGAACATAATTTTTGAGATTTAGCTTCTTAAAATCAACCTCTAGATTCAGTGCGCCCGACACTGTTTTGTAAATATAATGGCCTAGCTCCACTAGAAAAGCAACTCCAGAATCCTTTTTTCCTACACTTTTTATCAATATGAGATAATTACCAACATATTTCTATTAACACAAATCAATCTAATGCATAACTGGGAAGTTTCATGGGTTCGCTCTCAAAGCCACCGACCCTAACATATGTGAATCGAGGAAATTGAATGAAATAACTCCCATAGGAACTAACCAATTATTTTGCTTCCTTAGACATACGCTGGTTCACATTCCCCTGCAAGTCAACAATCAACCTGCCAACAAACACATCATGAACTCACCTGTAATTTTCCTAACAATTCTTTGCCTGAAAGTGTGGGTAATAATCATAAATTATTATATCATCAACAAAGGGTTCATGATAAAGTCCAGGCCATGGCCTAACACAGGATAAGTAGTAAAACATGTACAAAGTCATGTAAAAATTCTTGCTTCCCAAAATATTACTCAAACCTTCATGAAGTCCATCTACAATCATGCCTGCCCAATCAATGTACATGTTTTAGTCTAAAATTACTTGGATAAAGAAATACATCCAATCCTCCCAAAAGAAGGCTTGTTGGCTATCGTTAACCTTATGCAACAAAATCACAATGTCCCTAACCTCCTTTATCATATATTTTGGGGTTAAAGGTTTCAGAAGCCTAGAACCACCCTTTTGAATATTTAACAACCAATTCCTAGCTATAACACTTCCGTAATGGCATTTCTTTTCACTAAAATAGCCATAGGAAGAGGTGATTGTCCAGTTTTCATAAGCTTCTCGGGCAAGAATTTTAAACACAACCATAATGGTTTCTCTGTTCACATTTAATAATACTCCACCATTGGCATCCCTAATGCACCTATCGACTGCATCATATCGATTCATACACTCCAAAACTAGTTGCGGACATTGTAGAGCAGGCGGGAAGACAACAACTTCTATAAGACCACTATCCACAATCCTCTGCATCATGGGAGAATTGGCAGGGTTTCTAGCTCTTTCCATAAACTCCTCAAGGTCAGCATGAGCCAAAGATGTATCACCAAACTCAGGGAGAGAACTAATGAGATTGGCTTCGGCAACCATTTTTGGAAGTACCATCCTCATTTTGACAATGCAGCCACTTCAACACTAAACTATGTCAAGCAAATAAACCTAGAACCACCACAACAAGAAACTGAAGAAATCTTCTTTTCTATATGTGAAATGAAAGAAGTGGCCAAGACTGAACTCACCTACCATATACTGCGTCGTTTTTGAGCTTGAGAAGCAAAGAACTATCTTTCCTTCGCTGAGTTGTTTGTTTACTAATTTGGCTTCTCAAACTAGATTTAAGGTACTTTGATATGATTAGCATGAAATTCGGTGACACAACTTTCATACTAGTCATGCGTGCGAGATAACTTCGAAAAGATAATCCTTGACGCATGCATTAATTACATATCACTTCATGAAATTACCTATCAAAGTAATGATTACTTTCCATTTGAAAAAGTTATGACCTGCTTAGAAAAGCGCTTCAATTGCTCAGAATATTCCTTCGTGGAATAATGATGCCCATCTTCTTTCATCACGCCTTTCTTGATCTTTGAGCCTAGCGGCTGAAAACATCGAACCATGGAATTGCTGAACCGTAAAGGTTCACTAGTTAAAGGTTCAATTGGACAACACAAAGGACTAAGACATTCGTGCCCCAAATCAACTTGACCGACTGATGAACCTCATTGAACCAATGTACCTATGAACCTATGAACTTAAAAGATTGGTTCAACAAAGAAAAGGTTTGACTTTCAATTACATGACTTACAAAATGGGGCTAAGAGACAAAGATGAATTTGACTACAACCGTGGGAGACTTTTAAAACAATAAAAAGTCCGCAAGGGAATAAAACTTACAATGAGGAAGCAAATGCGGAATACGGGAGTAACATCATGCACACTTCATTAGAATCACTTGAAAAGGTTCTTTTATGATTTGTTTGGGTCCTCTGTATCTCCACTCTCTATTACCTGGAGTGGGTCCTCTCTAATTTTGTGTAATATTGTATATTCTGTCTGTGGCCGATCTACTTTAAGGTTTTAGTGATTTATCTGATATAAATAGGAGTGTAGATGTATGAGTTGAGCATGGGATGTATGTGAATTGATATGGAGTAGAAGTGAGTGATGCATAAACAAATTTGTTATTGTAGAAGTGCAAAAGATAGTTGAGAAGAGAATTGAGATAGTGTTTGTGGTCAAATATATTTACCATGACATTGGTAGCTTGACATAGCGGTTAAAGGACAATTTCACGATCAAGTGATCTTTACTCATTTCAGTTCCTTTGCTCCTTTGCACCTACTAGAAGAAGGTGTGTTCCTTTTGACAATTCGTGCACCTTTGTATCTTTCCCTATGGTTGTGCACCTTAGTCTTGCAATTCATTTTAGGGTTAGTGAGCTCCTTGGCCTTGTGCCTAAACATTGTAACTATTTCTTCATATTGTGATTGTGATTCTCACCTTGGTTTTTCCCTATTTATAGTTTTGCATGTAAATATGGTGTTCATGTGTTTTTTTGTGGTTCGTGCTTTCACGTTTCATAATTGCAGTAACAAGTTAATTGTGGTTTAAAGTTTAATAGATCAGAAGCGAACCGTTTTGAGGTTTAGATTGATTCACTCCTCTCTTAGTGTTGTGGTGTGTTCAATAGAAACAAGTTGTGACAAATAAAGAGAACAAAAAGATGGATGATGGTTTCACTCAAGTTCGAAGGAATGATAGTGCTGGGTTTTGTCATTGATGAAGAAGAATGTTGTGTTGGTTATCAGTTGTCATTGATGTCAACATATTTATGTTGACACATTTGTTGCTGCTCTAGTATTTTGGTGATTTTGTCTATCATTATTTGCTCCGTGTTGCTCCATAGTTGCAGATATGGGTTTGTGGTTTGGATAGTACACTTATATTTATATATATTAGATGTACTTGTATTCCAGATTTCACGCATTTTGGATCTTCGAAAGGTGAGATTCTTGGTCCGACAATTCAGTCTATCAATTGCTTTGTTTTCTTCATAACAAAATAGTTGGTCTTGGGATCCACATTTCTTTGATTAAGTGTTTTTGATCTTGCAGTTTTCGGGACATGGTTAAACATTGTTGATAACATGTACATCCTACTTGGCTTTAATTTTTGTTGTATCTTTGGCTGACTTATGCAAGTGAAACTTATGATGTATATTGTAATAGTGTGTAAGGCATGTATGGCTAAGTTGACATATGAATCAACATATATATATATATATATATATATATATATATATATATATATATATATATATATATATATATATATATATATATATGTATGTATGTATGTATGTATGTATGTATGTATGTATGTATATATGTATGTATGTATATACGTATGTATGTATATATGTATATATATGTATGTATGTATATATGTATATATAGGTATGTATATATGTGCATATAGGTATGTATATATGTGTGTTTATATATGTATTTACATATATGTATTTATGTATAGATATTTGTATGTATATACATTGAAGCAGTCACCGATGAGGAGGGACCTCAAGGAGGTCAATCCAGACCGGTCAGCCAGAGTAACACAACGAAAACACACAAATATGATGCAGGCAATGCAGGACAAATAGTTTTATTGCATGAAATCTGATTACATCCAACCGGTAACAATCGGGTTATAACATACCGACTCACAGGCCTGGTAGAATAGGTCACAACCGAGACCTTGAATCGAAAGATCTATCTTCTATGCACAGTCTATCTATCTGATTCTTCCTTTGTTACATTGTAAAGCATAATTATATATATATATATATATATATATTGATCCAAATGATCCAGTCAACCCAAAAGGGATAAAAACCTGAAGAACAAGACCTAACGTGCAAAATAACAAAGTCGGCCTCTGCCAAGAGATTCCTCCGAAAAATCCAAAGGATGAAAAGTATATCACGGGAAAAGGTCGGCCACATGCCAAGGAACATCAAGATCAATGCCCAAGGCTTTGCAAGTTTCATAATGGGTTCCGATAGATTACCAGAATAGGTCTTAGGCAACCGGTAACAAGAAACTGTCAAGGAAACTGGTAGCGATATCTTGCGAGAGAGTGATCCAAATGTGATGCGGTCTGAAAGCAAGAAAGATGATTAAGTCTTCAAGTAGAATCCAACTCCATAGGATCCAGTGAGCCAAAACCGAGACACACAGAAAGGAAAACTGAAACTGTAGAAACAAAACAAAACATAAAAGAAAATATTTTTGGTTGATGCAAGATTGTTGTGAACCGAAGATGCTCCTGCATCAGACATCCGAGGTTAATGAAAAAGTGAGCCTCTCACTTTGCTGGGGTCAGAGGGAAACCAAGGCGGTCTACCTCTATCTGAGAAGTCCAAAAGGAATCTTCAACTGGTCTGTCATTCCACTTCACTAGATATTCCTTATACTCACTACTCCGGGTACTACACCCAATCCTATTGTCCAAAATCTCTTCAATCTGACCCGGTTGCTTTTGGGGCAATTGTTTCTCCAAGTCTGCAATGCTATCCTCACTGAATTCTGGTTCATGGTACTTGTGAAGATCTGCAATGTTAAATATAGGTGAAATAATTAGACTATCCGGTAGCTCCACTTCATATGCATTTCCAGAATTGAACTTCCTCAAAATCTTACAGGGCCCAAACATCTTCATCTGCAACTTATTATAAGTTCCAACTGGGAATCTCTCTTTTCTCAAATATACCATCACTTCATTGTCAACTACAAGTTCCTTATGTCTCCTCTTCTCATCTGCCTTCTCCTTATATTTGTTGTTCATGTCTTCCAAATGCTATTTAACTTGAATATGCAATGTTGACACATGATCTGCAAAATCTTTTGCTTCTGAACTCTTCTGGTCTTCACTGCTAATGTCTCTCAATTCTGCTATACCTCTAGGGTGCACTCCAGTAACAATCTCAAAAGGTGTTTTCCGTTACTTCTATTGACACAATTGTTGTAGGCAAATTCTGCTTGTGCAAGGATCAAATCCCAACTTACGATTTTATCTCCCACTAAACATATCAACAAATTTCCCAAACTCCGGTTAACAATTTCTATCTGTCCATCGGTTTGTGGATGAAAAGTTGAATTGAACTTCAAATCTGTCTGCATCTTCTTCCAAAGTGTTCTCCAAAAATAACCAACAAATTTAATTTCTTTGTTTGAAACTATGGTCTTAGGTAATCCACACAATCTCACGACTTCCTTGAAAAATAGGTCTTCTACATGTAATACATCTACTATCTTCTTATATGGTATGAAACATGCCATCTTTGAAAATCTATCCATTACCACAAATATAGAATTATTCCCTCTCTGTGTCTTAGGTAATCCAAGTAAAAAATCCATGCTGATATCCTCGCAAGGTCTTACCGACACCGTCAAAGGTTTATACAATCCCACATTTTGACTACTACCTTTTTTAACTTGACAAACTCTACAACTCTACACATATCTCTTAACATCCTTATGAATCTAGGGCCAAAAGTACCACTCACTCACCAATGCAACTATTTTGTTAATGCCAAAATGTCCGGCTAAACCTCCACTGTGTTTCTCTTTTATCAGGCTCTCTCTCATGGAACTTTTAGGTATGCACAACTGAACTCCCCTGAATAACATCCCATCCTGAATGAAGTAATCCAACCATTTGCTTCTATTTACCATAACCGGTTCTCTACATGCTTTCCAAGGTTTTGCAAAATTCGGGTCTTCATATTACAAGTTCTTCAAATCTTCAAAACCTAATACCGTCACTCTCATTTCTATCGGCAAATTAATTCTCCTACTCAATGCATCAATAACTTTGTTAAATTTTCCACTTCTATGCTTCAATGCAAAGGTGTAACTCTGCAAGGATTCTACCCATCTCATATGTCTTTGATTCGACTTACTCTGACTGTTCAAATACTGCAAAGCTTGATGATATATATACAACACAAACTCCTCAGGTAACAAGTAGTGTCTCCATTTCTTCAAGGCTTGAACTCTGGCATAAAATTCCTGATCATACACTTAATATCTCTTCTAGGAATCATTCAATTTCTCACTGAAATAGGCTACTGCTCTCCCTTCTTGACTCAAGACTGCTCCTATTGCTGTTCCACTTGCATCACAATCCACTTGAAATGCTTTATTGAAATCTAGTAAAGCTAATACATGCTGCTCAGTCACTTTCTGCTTTAACAATTCAAAAATTTTGTTTGCTCCAGTGGTCCACTTGAATTCCTTTAGATCTCCTCTCATGGTCTCAGTCATAGGGTTACAAATCGAACTGAAATTTCTGATAAACTTCTGGTAAAAACTAGCCAATCCATGAAATGATCTTACCTCCCCAATGCTTTCCAGTGTAGGCCACTCAACAATGGCTTTCACTTTCTTAGGGTCCATCTTCAAACCATCCTCAGATATCACAAATCCAAAATAGACTAACTCATCCTTCATGAAAGTACACTTCTTGATATTGATCAACAACTTTTCCTCTCTCAATCACTGCAAAACTTGTCTTAACTGCAACAAATGCCTCATTTTTGTCTTACTAAAAATTAGAATGTTGTCCAAATACACAATAACAAATTTACCCAAGAATTTATTCAATACCTCATTCAACAACCTCATGAAAGTACTCAGTGCATTAGTCAATCCAAAAGGCATCACCAACCATTCATATAGTCCTTCATTTGTCTTAAGTGATGTCTTCCACTCATAACCTTCTCTGATCCTAATATGATGATATCCACTCTTCAAATATATCTTTGTAAAGTATTTGACTCCACTCAAACAGTCCATTATGTCATCCATCCTAGGCAAAGGAAACCGATATTTCACTGTGATCTTGTTTATTGCTCTTGAATCGGTACACATTCTCCATTCTCCATTCTTCTTAGGTGCTAATACTGCTGGTACTACACAAGTGCTCAGACTCTCCCTGATCAAAAATTTCTTCAACAAATCTTGCACTTGTCTATTCAGTTCTTCATTCTCTGCCGGTGTCAACTGGTGTGCAGCTTTTTTAGGCAAACTAGCTCCGGGAACCAAGTCCATGCAATGACTAATACTTCTAACATGTGGCAATCCATTAGGTACATTATCTGAAATGATGTCCTCATATTGTGTTAGCAGATCTCTTATTTCTTTGGGGTGTTCTCCTTCCTGTTCCGGTCTCTCGGTCTTCTTAGGAATTAAGGCAGAACACACATTCTCATGTCTCAGTCCATCCATGAATTTCCTTCCATCTACTAAATAGATTCTGACATTCGTACAAACTTCATTCTTCAAAGGTTCCTCCAAAGGTAACAAGGTTTGCTTCATCCCATTGCCCACAATAGTTTATGTATTCTTCCTCCCATCATGTATTGCCTATCTATCAAACTGCCAAGGTCTACCCAACAAAAGATGACAAATATCCATGGGCATAATATCACACAAAATTCATCATGATAATTCCCAATTTTTAATTTGACTAAACATTGTTCACTTACTAACAACTTATGTTCATCTTGAATCCATGCTATTTGGTAAGGTTTAGGGTGTTTCAATCTTTCCAATTTTAACTTATTCACCATCTCTTCTGAAGCAAGATTACCTGAACTACCACTATCAATAACAACTTTACAACACTTAGCGAATACCTTACATCTGGTCTTGAACAAATTCCTCCTCTGCAAGGGCTCTTCATATCCTCTGGCATGACACAAAGCTCTCCTCATCATCAATAGTTCTCTATCTTTTGATTTATTGTCTGATCCAGTGGGGTTTTCTTCCACCATTACTGCTCTTCTAGAAACCTCTATCTTCTTACACTCAAATTTATGATTTCCTTCTCCTCCACACTTAAAGCAAGTTCCTCTAAATGTCCTCTTGTCCTGTCTTCCAAAGTTCTCATTTCGGTAACTATTTGGTTCTCTCCTCCGATAGAAATTTCAATCATCCTTTTGGTATGAATTACCTTCTTTTCTCACTTCCTTGTCCTTGTTCCGATCTATACTGGTTCCTCTTCCTCCGATATATCCTCTTCCTCCTTGAAATCTTCCTCCGGTAAACCTTCCACCTCTACCTCTTTGTCTATGCTCATGTCTTTTGTTCAATTTCTCTTCAGCCTTTTGGGCATCCTAGTAAGCCTCTTCAACACTCTCCAATTTGATCACAATGAGTTCATCTTGTATAGACATCAACAATCCATTCAAATATGTTGCAATTTGTTCAACTTCATCATCAACATGTCCGGATATGATTTTCAACTTGTAAAATGCTTCAGTGAACTCCTTCACACTAGATTCCTCGTCTCAGATTCTGTAACTTCTAGAATAAATCAACTTGATAATTCACCGACACAAATTTTGATTTCAACTTAGCAATCATTCCTATCCCACGTCTTAATCTTTTTGTTACCTCTTCTCTATTTGTCAACTTGCAAATGCTCCCACCAAATAGATGCATGACCTTTCAACTGAGTATAGACATATTTCATCTTTCTCTCTTCTGCAATGTTTTCAAAATTGAAATACTTCTCCATCTCCAAGATCCAATCCATCAATTCATTCGAATCTAACTTCCCATCATATTTCGGTGGGGTAAAATAAGGTTTAGTGTTCGCCCTACTCAAAACCCTTTAAAACCTTTCTTCATCCAGATCAACCGCCGATAGGTTTACTTGTTCTGCCGGGGCTTCTTCTCCTTCTCCTTCATCTTCACTTACATCTTCAATATTTCGGCCTCTTCTCTGGGCTGTCTGCATGACTTCTAACCAGGCTGCTATTCCTCACAACATCTCCATCACAATAGGGTCTGCATTCCCACATGTTCCACTATTCCTAGTTCTTCTTCATGCCATCGATTCAGGCTAGTCCTCTAGAATTGTAGGTCGGATCTGCAATATGTTACCCTATAACAAGAAATTCAGGACACAAAACCTCCAGAATGAAACTTCGCTCTGATACCACTTGAAGCAGTCACCGGGACCTCAAGGAGGTCAATCCGGACCGGTCAGCCAAATTAACACAACAGAAACACATAGATATGATGGAAGCAATGCAAGAAATATAGTTTTATTGCATGAAATCTGATTACATCCAACTGGTAACAATCGGGTTACAACATACTGACTCATAGGCCTGGTAGAATAGGTCACAAATGGGACCTTGAATTGAACAATCTATCTTCTATGTACAATCTAGCTATCTGATTCTCCCTTCGTTACATTCTAAAGCATAATTACAAATATATATATCGATCCAAAGGATCCAGTCGGCCCAAAAGGGATCAAACCCGAAGAACAAGACCTAATGTGAAAAATAACAAGGTCGGCCACACGCCAAGGAACATCAAGATTAATGCCCAAGGCTCCACAAGCTTCAGAATGGGTTCCGGTAGATCACCAGAATAGGTCTCAGGCAACCGGTAACAAAGGAACAACCGATAACAAGAAACTGTCAAGGAAATTGGTAGCGATATCTTGCCGGAAAGTTATCCAAATGTGATATGGTCTGAATGCAAGAAATATGATCAAGTCTTCAAGTAGAATCCAACTCCATAGGACCCGGTGAGCCAAAAACAAGACACAAAAAATAAAACTGAAACTGCAAACATAAAACAAAACAGAAAGGAAAATGTTTTTGGTTGATGCAAGATTGCTGTGAACCGAAGATGCTCCTACATCATACATACATACATATATATATGTATGTGTGTGTGTGTGTGTGTGTGTGTGTGTGTGTGTGTGTGTTCATGTGTGTGTGCACGTGTGTATGTAGATATATATCTATATATATACATATATACATATATACATATGTAAAGCGGAAAAATCGAACCCTAGTCGTTCTCCCCTCCCCAACTCCAAGGAGAGAGAAGGGAGAGTCACTAGGGTTGATGGTTTTCACTTAGGAGGGACTTTACATTCAAAAGAGGGGTTGAAACCCACAAGATCCAATCCCACACAATGCAGGATTGGATTCTAAATGAGTTTTAAGGGTTAGGACATCAAGGATACCCTCTTTTGTAAAGAAATGTGGATAGAAAGATTAAGTTAGGAATGCATGAAAAGTGAGAAAGATTCACTTATAAATAGAGATAGGAATATAGGATGAAGCTGCAGACCTGGAATTAGCAGTAAAATGTTGAGACGGTGCTGTTCTGCAAATTTGAGCAAAAGTTGACGGGACGATGGCGCCCGGCGTGCACACGGTCCTCCGAAAAATCCACGAAACGAAGGGGAATCTGTTCGTCTCTGCACAAGGATTCCAGATCTTCAATTATAGCCGCGTACCTACAACCTACACACAGAAAAGAGAGGACGATTGGGGGGTTAGGGATGAGGGGTTTGCCTTTAGGTCAAACCCCGGTTTTGGAATTAACCAAGAAATGAGAATGCTGTAAATGTAAATGTTTGTAATGTAAACAAGTACTGATACCTTGTTGTAAGAATGTTTGTATTCTTACATGCGAAGGTGTAATGTATGTAGTATGTTGTATGTTGTATGTGATCTCCTCTTCAATGGTTGAATCCTTGTCTTGAATGCAACACTTACCCTTGAATGGAGACTTAGAATGCTTAATTGCTTGAAGGAATGCTTGAATGCTTGAATGCTTGAATGTTTGAATATCGTTTCCGCCTTTTTTCCATCTTACCAAAATGGGAGAGGAAATGTAGTTTATATACTTGTCAATTAGGGCTGATAGACTGATTTTCCCGACCTTAGGCCAACCAGGAAATATTATTTTCCAATTTGCAAACATAAAGACCCGATGCCCAAAAGAGACCGGGCCCAAAATAGGGCCAGGGACCAGGGCACTGGGCGCCATGGTCCTGGGGGACCAGGGCGCTGGGCGCCCTAGTCCTGAAGGACCAGGGCGCTGGGCGCCATGGTCCCACCTCCCGGGATAGCAGGGTGTAAGGAGGATCAGGCCAGGGTGCTGAAAAATGCAGTTTTTGGTGTCGTGAACAAGTTTCGGGGTCTCCATTCAGGTTCCGTGTTGCATCGCCATCGTGAAGACCCAAATGCAGTCAAAATTGCAAGTGTTGCAATTTTAGGATGCTACATTTAGCCCCCACTTTAGCGGGAGTATAAGAGTACGCTCATACTTCCGGTAAAGTACAAGGAAACAACATTGAAAGACTTTCACCACATCAAGGAGGCAAGATACACCAAGCCCCCAGTGGACTAAGGATCTTACGACTTCGATTGACAAAGTAAAAGGGAAGATCATGAGGGAGAACCATGACTGTCAGTAGTAAGGTTCCCTCACTATGAGTCATGCAAGAAAGATATCAAAAATTTTCAAGGCAAAGCTAAATTTGTTAGGAAATTTTCAAGTATCTTGAAAAGATATGAACGGGATGTATGCCCCCCTATGTTAAAGCGATCGCACACGCCTCACCGGGGGTGATTTCTTTAAGGTAGTGATACATATAAAAAATGAGAAAGGAGCACGTTATCACAAGGATTTAGCCCCCAAGTGTGAGATAAGCCCAAGGATAATAGACACAAAACACAAAGCACAAGGTGACTTCGCTTTCCTCAGGGTCAGTATGCTGTATGATAATTCATGTATATCATATGTATGTATGCATAATTGTTCTTCATTCCCCAATCAAGGAAGGTCACCTAGAAGAAGGGAACACATGTGTCTTTTGAGTCAACATGAGAGAGACCAAAAGAGATCTCAATGTTTTGCATCGTCCTCAAGTAGACAACACTAAGGACAACAAATAGAGGAATGAGAATAACACATAGAAGAAGTAACAAAAGAGAGGAGGAGAGAGTCTGCTATGCTAATGAACTAGTCTAGCACGTCATCTACCCCCCGATCTTCCTGATCAATATTTCGGGAAGGTAGGAAACATGCTAGAGGAGGAACATCCAACACAGCAGACGAAGCTATCACAAGATCCAAACAAGGGCTATGTTCATGTTCCGAGCCACGTTGTTCTTGTCTAGGAGCTAGGATAAGTGCTTGAGAAAATTCGTTAGATAAATGGTTATCAACATCAACATATTCATATTCATTATCAGAATGAAGAGGAGTAACATTTTCATCATGAATAACATTTTCATCTATATCATCATCAAGATTTATAAAAATAGGATGTTTAACTCACACAGGATCAAGACCATCATGCATCTTATGTTTAGGAGATTTCGGCTCAATCGTCGGCTGAGGAGAAAATGGAATAATATTGGCTGAAGGTGTTTTTGGGGATTGCAAAGTTTGAGAAGCAGTTGCCTGAGCTCTAAGATGATGCTTTCGTCAGCGTTCACGTGCAGAATGATTTCGTCTAGTCTTAGTAGGAAGTTGAGAAGATTGAGGAGGAGGAATGTTCTCATCCTTTTCACTTGGGTGTTTAGGTTGTGGTCTCTTAGGTTGAATAATAGGAGAAGAGGAAGGTCTCTTCTCTCCATAAGAGGAAGGAGGAGGAACTTCTCCATATAAGGGAGGAATTTTTGGTTTAGGAAGGAGACCAAGACCATCATGACGAGGAGGTATAGGTCTACTTTTAGGAAGTTTATTAGCCATAGACATAGTCACATTCATAGGGATGGGTTGGGAATCTTCTTGAGGAAAGACATTAGTTTTATCTTTCAAGGGAAGAACTTCCTTCTCAAGAATGATAGGAATGTCAAGTTTGGGTGTTCTAGGTTCACTTAGAGATAGGATCATATCTTTTTTCCACTTTTGATAAGATTTGAAAAGATGATCACTTCGCGGAGGAAGAGATTGGAATTGTTTAGGCCAAAAGTAATCAATAGGAACGCTAGAAGTTCTTTCAGCTGGTTTAAAGAGACTATGATTGATAGTAACAACTTCACCATTATGGGGAAATTTCAGACACTTGTGAATAGGAGAAGCAATAGCTTTCATGGAAGATAGCCAAGGATAGCCTAGCTTCACATGAAATTGTTCGGATGATGGAATAATAGCAAAGTCCACATCAAGGGATTTGTTATGGACCTCAATAGGTAATGTAATAGAACCAATTGCAGGAGAAGAAAATGCATCAAGTAATTTCACAACCACATTTGTTTCATCATAGATCACTTGATTCAATTGCAAAGTAAAAAGAAATTCTTCAGTAATGACATTAACCATACAAGAAGGATCAATAAGCACTCCACGGCAAGATGTGTTCTTGACTTTTGCAACTATATATAAAGGACCATCAACTGCCCTGATAGTTTCACTGGAATCAAATGTAATGGAAGGTTCTTTAGGGATTTTCTGCTGCTCTACAAAGTTAATCACATTAGGAGTCATAGACACAAGATCATCAGGTGAGACAGAGGAATCAATAGTATCAATCGCATTAGAGGTATGAGAAGGCAATGGATCAGTGAAAATCTGAAGATTTTGGTTACGAGGAGCTACAGATGTATTGCCTTTATCATTCGCTCCAGAAACAGAGATAGTATTATTATCAATCAAATCTTGAATTTTCCCCTTTAAAGAAAAACATTTTTCAGTATCATGCCCAGGTTGACGATGAAATTGACAGAAAGATTTGTTATCAAAATAAGGTGAATTAATCTTTGCAGGATCAATTTGCCTTATAGGAGGAAGAGTAAGCACATTTTGTTCCAATAACTTATTCATAATACTATGCAATGATTCATTCAAAGGAGTAAACTTTCTTTCTCTCTTGAAAAACTTAGAAATAGGAGACACACCTGATGCTGCATTCACATTGTTGTTGATGATGTTTTCATTGAATTTGATGGACTCTCTGTTCGGTTTAAACTTCCCAAATGGTTGTTGACTACTATCACCCTTATCACTCGGAGTCATAGGATGTGATTGTTCCATTTGACTCACAGTCAGTTGATAATTGTGAAGAGTTGCGCACAACTGTTGGAAAGAAGTAAACTCAGAAAATAGGAGTTTATCTCGAATATCTTTTTGTAAATTAGAAATGAAGATTCTTTGAATATCATTGTCAGGCACTGGAAAAGAAATTTGAGCATACAAATGCTTATATCTACCAATGAAATCAGTCACTTTTTCTTTAACACCTTGTTTACAATGCATTAAATCAATCAAAGTAACTTTAGGACTTATATTGTTTTGAAATTGTTGAATGAAAGCATTTGCAAGTTGTTTGAAAGAAGTAATAGAATAGGAAGGCAACGAGCAATACCATTGTAGGGCTTTATCTCTTAATGTTCTAGTAAACAGTTTTGCAAGCAACCTTTGGTCATAAGCAAAATCAGTACATATTGTTTGAAAGGTCTTAACATGTGTTAGAGGATCACCCTTACCATTATAAAGCTCCAAATGCGGAATTTCAACATGTTTAGGGGGAATAGATCGAACAATATCAAGAGAAAGTGGGCTCGCAACATCAAATGTGGGCACACTAAACTTAGATTGATTCATAGAGGCAATTTGTTGCTGTAAAGAAGAGACAGTTTGTGCAAGATTGTTAATGGTCGCTTCAGTCGAAGAGTTCATATTAGACGTGTTAGATTGTGATGGAGGTGTTATGTTATTGAAAGAAGGTAGAGAGTAAGGTGGTGGGACACTATGATAGTTAGTCATAGGAGATGATTGGAAAGGAGGAACACTACAAGGAGGAATGGAAAACGAATTGCCCCCTTGCGTCATGTTCATTTGTGGAGATATAATAGGGACACTCATTGAAGGAATGAATGAAGAAGTCGGATTGAATGAAGGAAGAGGGTTGATTGAAGAAGAGGGATTGCCCCCATGACTGGTGATCATAGGGGGAATGTTTTGTGTTGAAGTAGTCATTATGTTTGATGTAAAAGTAGGTATACTAGCAATAGGAGTCGTCAAAGGAATAGAATGATTGACTTGAGTAGGAGGTTGTGTATAACCTAAGGTTTCGGCACAACTTTTCATAGGCATCACATTCGAATCCACAATGTGTGCAATACCACGCAAAATATCAATTCCATTCTTATCACTTTGAACCATACGTTTTAGACCCTCAATTAATGAAAGAGCTTCACTATCGGGGTATTCTTGAGACATCCATTGTCGAAAATCATCAAATTGGTTATCCAATTTTGAAAGTTGTTCTACAAAAACCTCATGGAGAGCTTCTTCATCATTAAGAGGATTAGAGGAATTAACCATGTCCTCGTTAAAAAGGCCATTCAAATTAGGTTCCATCTCCTCAGTAATTACACCTTGGAAGGACTTAATTCTAAGGCTTCGTCTAACGGGAATAGTGTAAGTAGGGCTTATTGTTGTAAAACTCATGCACTAAAGAAAGAGAGAAGATTTTGAATTTTAGAGGTAGCAAATTTCAATAAAACCAGCCAATCTCCTAGATTTAAGCTGTTAAATGCAATCAGGACAATCTCCCAAAATTTCGGAAAAAATGTCCGAGACTGTGGCGAACAGAGTGCACACGGTCCTCGCAACTTTTTTCGAAATTTTCAGGGATGAAAGTTATGATGATTTTAAAGCTAATCTGAAAAAATTGAGTGATTTTACGATCTATAGATAGGCCAAATTAAAGTTGTAATCTCAAAATTGAACCCTACCAAGATTGTTGAAAAATGCAAAATTTGAATTTTGAAAAAGAGAGGGAAACTGAAATTTTGAATTTTATGATTTTAGAAGGAATACTGAAAGCAATGCAGGTTTTGAAATTTAAAGGTTGACTTGATTTCATGCAAAATTCAAATTTTGAAAGTGGAAATCAAAGTTGTTGCAATTAAACACTTAATTTCAAAAGTCACAAACTGCAAAAATTTGAATAAAGCACTGAAATTTCGGATGAATGCTAACACACTTTTCAGATTTAGGACTGTAAGAAACACAATTTTGATATGAATTTTAATTTCAATGATTTTTGAATCATTATAAGCCTTAATCCAAGCAATCACTACACCAACTTTGACTTTAATTTTGAAAGTGTTAGAATTGATAAAATCAGCCAAAATTCTGGATTTTAGCAAAAAAATACAGTAAGATCTAGCTCCCGAAATTTCGGAAAAAATGTCGGGGACGATGGCGCTCGGGGTGCACACGGTCCTCGCAACTTTTTTCCAAATTTTCAGGGATGAAAGATATTGTGATTTTATTGCGGAATCCAAAGTTACAGCCGATTTGGAGGTGTTTTGATTAGTGAAATTATCAGTCAAAGGTTGAATCAAGAAGGTCTTAAAAATTAGGGTTTTGACATTTAACCACTTAATTTTCAGAATTAAAGCACAAATATGAATTGACAATTTACAATAGAAGGGTAGATCTGAAACAAGCATTAACAATTAAACATTTCACAAGTTTAATTACTAAAAAGAAAATTTTAGGGTTTTTTATGCAATCAACCTCTAAAATTTGCACAAGATCAAACATGGAAATGTAATTAAGGAAGCAAATTTTTCAGATCTAACCATGAATAATCAGAATGAGGATGTTCACGTCGGGTTCACCAAAATGTAAAGCGGAAAAATCGAACCCTAGTCGTTCTCCCCTCCCCAACTCCAAGGAGAGAGAAGGGAGAGTCACTAGGGTTGATGGTTTTCACTTAGGAGGGACTTTACATTCAAAAGAGGGGTTGAAACCCACAAGATCCAATCCCACACAATGCAAGATTGGATTCTAAATGAGTTTCAAGGGTTAGGACATCAAGGATACCCTCTTTTGTAAAGAAATGTGGATAGAAAGATTAAGCTAGGAATGCATGAAAAGTGAGAAAGATTCACTTATAAACAGAGATAGGAATATAGGATGAAGCTGCGGACCTGGAATTAGTAGTAAAATGTCGAGACGATGCTGTTCTGCAAATTTGAGCAAAAGTTGACGGGACGATGGCGCTCGGCGTGCACACGGTCCTCTGAAAAATCCGCGAAACGAAGGGGGATCTGTTCGTCTCTGCACAAGGATTCCAGATCTTCAATTCCAACCACATACCTAAAACCTACACACAGAAAAGAGAGGACGATTGGGGGGTTAGGGATGAGGGGTTTGCCTTTAGGTCAAACCCCAGTTTTGGAATTAACCAAGAAATGAGAATGCTGTAAATGTAAATGTTTGTAATGTAAACAAGTATTGATACCTTGTTGTAAGAATGTTTGTATTCTTACATGCGAAGGTGTAATGTATGTAGTATGTTGTATGTTGTATGTGATCTCCTCTTCAATGGTTGAATCCTTGTCTTGAATGCAACACTTAGCCTTGAATGGAGACTTAGAATGCTTAATTTCTTGAAGGAATGCTTGAATGCTTGAATGCTTGAATGTTTGAATATCGTTTCCGCCTTTTTTCCATCTTACCAAAATGGGAGAGGAAATGTAGTTTATATACTTGTCAATTAGGGCTGATAGACTGATTTTCCCGACCTTAGGCCGACCAGGAAATATTATTTTCCAATTTGCAAACATAAAGACCTGATGCCCAAAAGAGATCGGGCCCAAAATAGGGCCAGGGACCAGGGCGCTGGGCGCCATGGTCCCACCTCCCGGGACAGCAGGGTGCAAGGAGGATCAGGCCAGGGTGCTGAAAAATGCAGTTTTTGGTGTCGTGAACAAGTTTCGGGGTCTCCATTCAGGTTCCGTGTTGCATCGCCATCGTGAAGACCCAAATGCAGTCGAAATTGCAAGTGTCACAATTTTAGGACGCTACAACATATACATATATATGTATAGATATATACATATACATATACATATATGTATATTTGTATATACATGTATATGTGTATGTATATATGTATATATATATTATCTATGTATGTATATATGTATATATGTATGTATGTATGTATATATGTATGTATGTATGTATATATTTATGTATGTATGCATATGTATATATATACATATATATATATGTGTATATATATACATGTATATGTATATATATGTATACTATGACATACATACACAGATACATATACACACACACATATATGTATGTATATATACATACATACACACATACACATACACATACACATACACATACACATACACATACACATACACATACACATACACATACACATACACATACACATACACATACACACATACATACACACACATATACACACACATGGATATATATATATATATATATATATATATATATATATATATATATATATATATATATATATATATATATATATATATATATCCGTGTGTGTGTATGTATGTATGTGTGTATATGATGCATTTCTTTGATGATACATAGTAGAAGGTACGAGAGAGATATATAAAAGAAAATCAAGATACGAAGACAAAAGTGCAACATAGTAATCAGATGTGATTGAAGCAGATAGTTGAAGAGTACTTGAAGTGTAAGAAGTTTGCCCACTGAGCTTAATTGGAACTATAATTCATGCACATCTAAGATGAGGATAGTTGTGAAATTTTTGAAGGTACTCGGGGAACTTGATGAAATTAAGAAATGCATGGTTATCACAATCATCATTTGACCAGGATAGGATTGAAGAAGCTTTGATTATCTATTTTCTCTAAAATTATATAGCTCTTGGTTTAGTTGAGAACTTTCTCTTCGAAGAACTATTTGAACAACTGAGTGAGCGGTTAGCCATTGAAGATGAAGTGCATAGAGAAATGAGAAAAAAGAGTGTTGTTGCACAATAGAAGTTGCCAAAATGCATTAAGGATATGAGGAAGTGCATGAGTATAGTTGCTAGTGTCTACGAGTACTGCATCAGATGGCCCATGACTACAAGAAATTACAAGGCAAATATTAACTCCCTTAAATTTGAGATGAATAGTTTAGCTAATTCCGTTAACATTTTTAATTACAAGGATAGTGCATTGAGAAAGAAGATTAACTCTGTGTAGTTGGAATTATCCTCGGTACAAAGACAAAGAGATGATTTTTGTAAGAAGTTTTGGATTGTTAAGGAGATTATTGAAACCAAAATGGATCATTATAATCATCTCCTGCAAGATGCAAATAAAGAAAAGTTGAACATGTTGGTCCCAAATAACTTGATTATTGCCATTGACTTGCTTGTGCAATGTAATTATTAGTGCACAACATTGACATTTGCTATTAGTTCTTGGAATTCCTTCCTCTCGGAATTCAAAGAAAAATATAAGGAGTTTTTTCTGCAGAGAGGTAACTAAGAATTTCATTTTTCTTCTCTAAAGATGTGTATAGGTATCTTTTTGATACCCTTTCGATTTGATGGAAAAGGGGGAGAAAATGGGAAATTGTAGTTGGAAAATTGAGATATAGTAGTTTGAAGAAAATGAGAGAATGACATATATGGAAAAAGAGAAGATAATAAAAAGATGAGATGTTTGGCTAAAGGGGAGAGATTGTAGTTTTTGAGAATTTTGAGGAATAGAATATTTTTGTTAAGTAGTTTCTTTTTTTATGTTGTCATCAATGACAAAGGGGGAGATTGTTGGGTTTTGTCATTGGCGAAGAAGAATGTTATGTTGGCTACCAGTTGTTATTGATGTCAACATAGTTATGTTGTCTCATCTGTTGCTGCTCCAGTATTTTGGTGATTCTGTCTATCATGCTTTCCTCTGCGTTGCTCCATAGTTGCAAATATGGGTTTGCAGTTTGGATAGTACACTCTTATATATAAGATGTACATGTATTCCAAATTTCATGTGTTTTGGATCTCTGAAAGGTGAGAATATTGGTCCAACAATTCAGTCTGTCAATTGCTTTATTTTCTTCAGAACAAAATAGTTGGTCTTGGCATCTGCATTTCTTTGATTAAGTATTTTTGATCTTGTAGTTTCTGGGACATGGTTAAACAATGTGGATAATGTTTATATCCTAGTTGGCTTTAATTTTTGTTATATCTTTAGCCGACCTATGCAAGTGAAATATATTATGTATATTGTAATAGCATGTAGGGCATGTATGGTCAACTTGGTATATATATATATATGTATATATGTATATGCATGTATATATCTGTATGTATATGTATATCTATATATGTGTATGTATATCTATATGTATGTGTATGTATATATATATGTATATGTATACAGATACATATACATACACATATACATATACATATACATATATATGTATATGTATACATATACATATACATATACATATACATATACATATACATATACATATACATATATATGTATATGTATACATATACATATACATACGTACATACATACATACACATACACATACACATACACATACACATACACATACACATACACATACACATACACATACACATACACATACACATACACACATACACATACATACATACACATATGTACATACACATACACATACACATACACATACACATACACATACACATACACATACACATACACATACACATACACATACACATACACATACACATACACATACACATACACACATACACAAAAAAAAGAGATATATATGTTGGTTCCTACCGGTGACCGAGAGGGGGGGGGGGTGAATCAGTTACCTATCGATTATACAAAATTAAAATCTTTTACTCAAGTCTACACTAACTTAATATTCATCAATACAAACAATTATTGTAAGAGAACATGCATGCATGAAAAGATACACATTAACACCAAGAATTATCTCGTGGAAACCCAAATGGGAGAAAACCACGGTGTGTGTTGATGCTCACAAAATTTGCTCTCTTTTGTAGCACGCTCTATAAGTAGCCATCCTTGTTAGAAGATTACAAAGACACTATTAGGTGCCACCCGGTTAAGGGATTTTCTTGAAGGCCTGTTAGTGCCTTTACCTTGTTAGAGGTAGCCTTGTTAAAGGGCTTAGGATCATCATTTAAGATGTCACCCAGTTAAGGGATTTTATAAAGGGACCTGTTAAAGTCCACTCGATTAGGGGATTTTGGGTTGCAATGGTTAGAAAGCAACAAGAAGTTGATCTGGTGAAATAGCTACTGATAGCTTAATTAGATCATAATGAATCTCATACTCTATCTGCATCAATTGTGTCTACTTTGCAGTACACCGGTTCTCGACTCTGCACTTTGTCGGTCCTCTGCTCATACCCTCGGCTCTGCACTCTACTGGTCTATTTCACTCTACCTTTGCACTCTGCCCTTTGGATTGCCTCTCACATGATTTGCACTTTGCAAATTTTTTGATCAATCATTTTGGTTTTCGCCAAAAATATTTATACCATATTTTGCCAACACATACTCGCTGATTCCTCAATCAGTTTACACCTAACACTCAGAAGATTTGAAATTCAAATCTTTCCAAATCTTCCTGCACTCTCTCTGCGCGCTCTCCATCAATCTCGCCAGCAACTCATCCTTGTCTGCCTCTGCAATTTATAATTTCACCAACATCTGGGTCGTGTTCTATCTTTTTAATGTGAACTGGAAAATCCGCACAAATCTGACCTGAACTAGTTGTTAACTACTGTAGACTTTAGTATCCATTTGTTTGATGATATCTCGCCATGACTGACTCACCGTTTGTCATCGCATCTAGCTTATCGATCACTGCTCTAACATTCCCGGTGGATATCATCTTTCAACCTGTATCATCGGTGTAACTTTGTTATCTTCTACCATCGGTCACTGATCACTAAGTAGACTGATCACTTGTCTGTTCAGAGAGCTCCGGTCATGCATAAGACTACTAAACTTCAATCTGAGTCAAATCCTGTGACTGCATCATTATGTCAACTACTTCTTATGGTGACTGCTTCTTTATCTGGTGGGAATCCTATTACGTCTTATCCAAACATCTTTCAGCATACTGATTGCTGGTTGACTGATGCAGGAGCATCCCCAGTTCACAACAATCTTGCATCAACAAAAAAATTTCCTTTTCTATTTTCTGTTTGCAGTTTCAGTTTTCCTTTCCGTGTGTCCCGGTTTTGGTTCACTGGTTCCTGTGGAGTTGGATTCTACTTGAAGAATTGATCGTCTTTCTTTCTATCAAACCGCATCTCATTTGGATCACTTTCTGACAAGATATTGCTACCGGTTTCCTTGATAGTTTGTTGTTACTGGTTGTTCCTTTGTTATCGGTTGCCTAAGACCTATTCTAGTGATCTACTGTAACCCATTCTGAAGCTTGCAGAGTGTTGGACGTTGATCTTGATGTTGCTTGGTGTGTGGCTGACCTTTTGCATTTCATCCTTTGGATTTTCCAGAGGAATCTCTTGGTGGAGGCCAAACTTGTTCATTGTTGCATGTTAGGTCTTGTTCTTCGGGTTTTGATCCTTTTTGGGCCGACATGATACTTTGGATCGATATATATTTGTAACCATGATTTAGAAGCGATCAATGACAAAATCAAGGAACATCAAATAGATAGATTGTGCCTAGGAGATAGATCTTTCGATTCAAAGTTCCAGTGTGACCTATTCTACTAGGCCTGTGTGTTGGTATGTTGTAAATTGATTGTTACCAGTTGGATGTAATTAAATTTCATGTAATAAAAATATCTGTTATGCATTGCCTCCATCATATCTGTGTATTTTTGTTGTGTTTACTCTTGTTGACTGGTTTGGACTAATCTCCTCAAGGTCATTCCTCACTGGTGACTGCACCAAGTGGTATAAGAGCGAAGTTTGTTCCAAAGGTTGCATGTCTTGAACCTTGTTGTTGGGTGGAAAATTGCAGATCCAACCTGCAATTGCAGAGACTAGCATGGATCAATGGTGCGAAGAGGAACTATGAATGGTGGAGCGCGTGGGAATGCAGACCCTGCTATAACGGAGATGTTGCGCAAAATAGTAGCCCAATTAGAAGCCATGGAGACATCCTAGAGAAGAGGCCGACATGTTGAGGATGTGAGCAAAGATGAAGGAGAAGAATCCTTGACAGAACAAGTGAACCTACTAGTAGTTGATCTGGAGGAGGAAAGGTTTTTAAGGGTTTTGAGTACGACAAACACTAAACCTCATTTGATTTTAAGTTAGATTCAGATGAACTAATGGATTGGATCTCGGAGATGGAGAAGTATTTTGATTTTGAAAACACTATAGAAGAGAGGAAGGTGAAGTATGCTTGTACCCGGATGAAGGTTCATGCATATCTTTGGTGGGAGCACTTGCAAGTTGATATGAAAAGAAGAGGTAAAGAAAAGATTAAGACATGGGATAGGATGATTGCTAAGTTAAAATGAAAGTTTGTCCCAACAAATTATCAAGTAGATTTGTTCCGAAAGTTAAAAAATCTGAGACATAAGGAATCTAGTGTGAAGGAGTACACTGAAGCATTTTACAAGTTGAACATCAGATCTGAATATGTTGATGATGAAAGTGAACAAATTGCAAGATATTTGAATGGATTGCGGATGTCTATACAAGATGAACTCAGTATGATCAAATTAGAGAGTGTTGAAGAGGCTTACCAGTATGCAATAAAGGATGAAGAGAAATTGAATAAAATGCATGAGCAGAGAGAGAGAGGTAGAGGTGGAAGGTTTACCGGAGGAAGATTTCAAGGAGGAAGAGGATACACCGGAGGAAAAGGAACCAGTACAGATCAGAACAAGGATAAGGAAGTTAGCAAGGAAGGTAATTCATATCAGAAGGATGATATAAATTTCTACCAGAGGAGAGAACCAAATGGTTACCGGAATGAGAACTTTGGAAGACAAGACAAAAAGACATTCAGAGGAACTTGTTTTAAATGTGGAGGAGAAGGACATCGTGCATTTGAATGTAAGAAGTTAGAGGCTACCGAAAGAGCGGCCGTGGTGGAGGAGAAGCCCACCGGATCAGACAATAAACCAGAAGATGGAGAACTATTGATGGTAAGGAGAGCTTTGTGTCATATCAAAGGAGATAAAGAACCCTTCCAAAGGAAGAACCTATTTAAGACTAGATGTAAGGTATCGGGTAAGTGTTGTAAAGTTGTTATTGATAGTGGTAGTTCAGATAATATTGTTTCAAAAGAGATGGTGAATACATTGAAATTGGAGAGATTGGAACACCCTAAGCCTTACCAGATAGCATGGATTCAGGATGAACATAAGTTTTTAGTGAGTGAATAGTGTCTAGTAAAATTAAAAATTGGGAATTATCATGATGAAATTTCGTGTGATATTATGCCTATGGACATTTGTCATCTTTTGTTGGGGAGACATTGGCAATTTGATAGATAGGCAATACATGATGGGAGGAAGAATACATGCACTATTGTGGCCAATGGGATGAAGCAAACCTTGTTGCCTTTGGAGGAACCTTTGAAGAATGAAGTTTGTAAAAATACCAGAATCTGTCTAGTAGATGGAAGGAAATTTATGGATGGACTGAGACATGAGAATGTGTATTTTTCCTTAATTCGTAAGAAAAATGAGAGACCGAAACCGGAAAGAGAACACTCGAAAGAGATAAGAGATTTGCTGACTGAGTATGGGGACATCATTTCACGTAATGTACCTGATGGATTTCCACCTGTCAGAAGTATTAGTCATTGCATGGACTTGGTTCCCAGAGCTAGTTTTCCTAACAAAGTTGCACACCGATCAACACCGACAGAGAATGAAGAACTGAATAGACAAGTGCATGAGCTATTGGAGAAAGGTTTGATTAGGGAATGTTTGAACACTTGTGCAGTACCGACGGTATTAGCACCAAAGAAGAATGGAGAATGGAGGATGTGTATCGATTCAATAGCAATAAACAAGATCACAGTGAAATACCGGTTTCCCTTGCCTAGGATGGATGACATAATGGACTGTTTGAGTGGAACAAAGTACTTTACAAAGATAGATTTGATGAGTGGATATCATTAGATCAGTATCAAAGAAGGTGAAGAATGGAAGACAACATTTAAGACAAATGAAGGATTATATGAATGGTTGGTGATGCCTTTTGGACTGACTAATGCACCGAGTACTTTCATGAGGCTAATGAATGAGGTTTTGAAGAGATTATTGGGTAAGTTTGTTATTGTATATTTGGATGACATTCTGATTTTCAGTAAGACAAAAGAGGATCATTTGTTGCAGTTAAGACAAGTTTTGCAGAGGTTGAGAGAAGAAAATTTACTAATTAATATCAAGAAGTGCACTTTCATGAAGGATGAGATAATCTATTTGGGTTTTGTGATATCTGAGGATAGTTTGAAGATGGACCTTGAGAAAGTGAAAGCTATTGTTGAGTGGCCTACACCAGAAAGCATTGGAGAGGTAAGATCATTTCATGGATTGGCTAGTTTTTACTGGATGTTTATCAGAAATTTCAGTTTAGTTTGTAATCCTATGATTGAGACCATGAGGAGAGATAGGAAGGAATTCAAGTGGACCACCGGAGCAAACATTAGTTTTGAGTTGTTGAAATAGAAAGTGACTAAGAAGCGTATGTTGGCTTTAATCAATTTCAATAAGGTATTTCAAGTGAATTGTGATGCAAGTGGAACAACAATAGGAGCAGTTTTTAGTCGAGAAGGGAGAGCATAGCATATTTCAATGAGAAATTGAATGATGCCCGAAAGAGATATTCAGTATATGATTAGGAATTTTATACCATAATTCAAGCCTTGAAGAAATGGAGAGATTACTTGTTGCCTAAGGAGCTTGCGTTGTATACAGATCATCAAGCCTTGCAATAATTGAATAGTCAGAGTAAATTGAATCAGAAACATATGTGATGGGCAGAGTTCTTGCAGTGTTACACCTTTGTGTTGAAACATAGAAGTGGGAAATCAAACAAAGTTGCCAATGCATTAAGTAGGAGAAGGAATTTGGTGACAAAGATGAGAGTGACAATATTAGGTTTCGAAGATTTGAAGATCTTGTATGATGAAGACCCGAATTTTGTAGAACCTTGGAAAGCATGTAGAGAACCGGTTATAGGTGATAGGAGCAAATGGTTGGATTACTTCATTTAGGATGAGATATTATTTAAGGGAGCTTAGTTGTGCATACCTAAAGGTTCCATGAGAGAGAACTTGATAAAATAGAAGCATAGTGGAGGTTTAGCTGGACATTTTGGCATTGATAAAACAGTTGCATTGGTGAGTGAGAAGTACCTTTGGCCCTAGATTCATAAGGACGTTAAGAGATATGTGCAGAGTTGCAGAGTTTGTCAAGTCGTAAAAGGCAATAGTTAGAATGTGGGATTGTATAAACCTTTGACAATACCGGTAGGACCTTGGGAGGATATAAGTATGGATTTTGTACTTGGCTTACCTAAAACACCGAAGGGGAATGATTCTATATTTGTGGTAGTGGATAGATTTTTAAAGATGACTCATTTCATACCTTGTAAGAAGACATCAGATGCATCACATATAGTAGACCTATTTTTCAAGGAAGTGGTAAGATTGCATGGATTACCTAAGAGCATATTTTTAGACAGAGACACTAAGTTTGTTGGCTATTTTTGGAGAAGACTTTGGAAGAAGATGAAAACAGATTTGAAGTTCAGCTCTACTTTTCATCCACAAACTGATGGACAAACATAAGTAGTTAACCGAAGTTTGGGAAACTTGTTGAGATGTTTAGTGGGAGATAAAACTGGAAGTTGGGATTTGATCCTTGCACAAGAAGAGTTTGCCTCTAACAATTTAGTGAATTGAAATACCAGAAAACACCTTTTGAGATTGTTACCGTAGTGCATCCTAAAGGAATAGTAGAATTGAGAGACATTAGCAGTGAAGAACGAAAGAGTTTAGAAGCAGAATAATTTGTAGATCACATGATAACATTGCACATTTAGGTTAAAAAACATTTGGAAGACATGAATAGCAAATACAAGGAAAAGGCAGATGAGAAGAGGAGACATAAGGAATTTGAAGTTGGCGATGAAGTGATGGTCTATTTGAGAAAAGATAGATTCCCGGTTGGGACTTATCATAAGTTGTAGATGAGGAAGTTTGGACCCTGCAAGATCTTGAGAAAGTTCAGTTCTGGGAATTCATATGAGGTGGAGCTACCAGATAGTCTGAGTATTATACCTATATTCAACATTACAGATCTTCATGAATACCATGAACCAGAATTCAGTGAGGACAGTATTGCAGATTTGGAGAAAAAATTACCCCAGAAGTAACCAGATCAGATTGAACAGATTTTGGATAGTAGGATTGGGTGTAGTACCTGAAGTAATCAGTACAAAGAATATCTTATGAAGTGGAAGAACAAACCAGTGGAAGATTCATCTTGGATTTCTCAGGTAGAGGTAGACCACCTTGGTTTCCCTCTGACCCCAACAAAGTGAGAGGCTCACTTTTTTTTTATTAACCCCAGATGTCTGATGCAGGAGCATCCCCAGTTCACCACAATCTTGCATCAACCAAAAACATCAAATAGATAGGCTGTGCCTAGAAGATAGATCTTTCGATTCAAGGTTCCGGTGTGACCTATTCTACTAGACCTGTGTGTTGGTATGTTGTAACTCGGTTGTTACCGGTTGGATGTAATTAACTTTCATGCAATAAAACTATCTGTTATGCATTGCCTCCATCATAGCTGTGTATTTTCGTTGTGTTTAGTCTTGCTGATTGGTTTGGACCGATCTCCTCGAGGTCCCTCCTCATCGGTGACTGCACCACTAACTCACTTGTCTGTTGGAAACAATGCATTGCCAACATATCCTATACCCATCTATAGTCCTTGCACAAGTCAACACTAACTTGTGTATCAGTGACTCCAAAGGTCTTTGTGTTGAAAGAAATTTTCCCACTTACCACTGAATATCAAAGACATCTCATTAAGTATGCAACAATAACAGTACCGCACAAACATTTCATATACTGATAACCATCCTATACCAGTTGACATCAATGACAATCATAATGCCAATAGTATATATATACACACTTAAAGCATGAAGCAATTCAATTAAATACATATCAAACATGTAGCACAAATCCATAAGTATATACAGGAAGTATGAAATAGCATACATGTAAACAATGTTGTCTTAGTTTACATTAAAGAAAAAAATAATATATGATTATTCGTTCTCTCAAATGCTTTAATTTGAACTGATGTGTGCTATTTCATGCTTCCTGTATATACTTATGGATTTGTGCTACATGTTTGATATGTATTTAAGTGAATTGCTTCATGCTTTAAGTGTATTTGCATGCCTTACGTATGCTTCTCTTAAATGTGGAAATATTGTTTCAAATTTAAGAATGTATACTTGCTAATCATATTACAATAGTAATAAAGAGATGTATGTAGTGTATTTAACAACCTTCTTACTATTTTTGGTGAGTTTGTTAAATGTATATAATGAAGTTTATATACATTTAAGAGAAACATACGTAAGGCATGCAAATACACTTAAAGCATGAAGCAATTCACTTAAATACATATCAAACATGTAGCACAAATCCATAAGTATATACAGGAAGTATACAATAGCACACATGTAAACATGATGTAATATACATAAGGCATGGAGCATAGATGGAGCATTCACGTAAAGTAATATACCAATATATTGAGGCACGAAATATGTGCATAAAACATGTAAGGCCTGAAGCAATACACAAATATATGTAGGGTATTTAACTAAGACACACACACACACACACACACACACACACACACACACACACACACACACACACACACACACACACACACACACACACACACACACACACACACACACATATATATATATATATATATGAAGTGTAAGAAGTCTGTCCATTGAGCTTAATTAGAATTGTAATTGATATATATGTAAGATTTAACTTTAGCCGTTCATTTTTGTTTATTCTCTTGGTCAGTGTGCCCTCTTGGTAGTGAGCCTCCTTTTTCCTTTTTGGCAGTGAGCATTTGTAATATTCTATAACTAGTTATATTATATTGAGAGTTAACCCTCTCTGTGGTTTTTTCCTAATGGGTTTCCATGCAAAAATCTGGCGTTCTCATGTGTGTGTTGTCGTGGATGATATGCCTGTTTTGCTAATCATTCCTTAGTGTTTATATATGCAAAGTAATAATAAGACTATTTTTAAAGATTCAGGGGATATATTGATTCCCCCTCGCCCCTCTCTCAGTATTCTAGCTGTTCAACAAATAATACACCTAGAAGGCAAACACCAATAAGATAAGGATTCAATACAAGGTTTAATCATTCCTTTTTTGGTTATTATTTAAATTGCAATCATTTTTATCATAAGGTTGTGGGTTGTAGGAAAGTTCTTGTAAGAAGGAATACGTTTGTTAGCAAGAATATGTTTGGTCTTTTATTTGATTTTTATATCATTTGTCATAGGTGAAACATTTATGGACCCATTGTGAGAACTTGTAGAAGCAATTTTCTGAGTTCCCCTAAGTCGAAGATTAAAGGAAATGATACAATGATTCAAAACAACAGTTTCAAAAATGTTTGGTTGAAGAAATTGGAAGAACTAAAGACAAAGATCTCTCTATTAGCTTAGACTGCACTTCATGCATAGAAGGAGAATAATTTGTAGATAATAGACAATAGGTGTTCGAGTCACATGACAAGAGATAAGAGTATTAAATCAGTTTTAAAATATCTCTTTAATAGTAAAAAAATACTACAATTTGATAAATCTTGATTAATAAATAATAATAATGAAATACATGCAATATGTATTTTATGTTAAGAAATTGTTATTAAATAAATTTAATTAAATTAGCATACATTTTTAAAATTACAAATATATACATAGAAGGTATTTAGAGATCATGAGAGTTTATAGGTAGCTCTACATAAGCTAGTATCATTTGCAATAATTCTTTAAGAAGAAAGAGAAACAAACAATAATTGAAAAAAAGGGCGATTTCAAATGTAGCGCAAGAGCAGTGGAATGTGAGGCTTTAGGGTTTTAGGAGGAGGCTATGGCTTTGTAAAAGGGGATGGGTGTTTGAATCAAGGAACAATGAGAGGGGGTTTGAATCAATGTGCCACCGGTTAATAAATTTTCAAACTTATTCTCTGACCACCAGAAGCAAATGTAGGAAACTAAAATGCAAGAACACAAGATAACCAACCACAAAATCATAACACCAAGGTTTTTATGTGGAAATCCGAAAGGGGAAAAATCAAGGTGGGATTGGAACCCACAATATTCATATACTGTGATCAGGAGTACATAAATATTACATAAGGGGAATGCACTTGCATTCAGGCACACTGCCTAGAACCAAAGGTTCAATTACGACTTACAGATCATTTACAATGATAACTACAATGATTGAACTCCAAAATAGTATCAAACAATTCTTCGATGAGTTTTGATTAAGTGAAAAAAGTCTGATTGTAACTGCTCTACAACTCTGATGAATACTAAGAGGGGGGGTTAATTAGTATGCCAAAAATTACCGTACTTAAACACTTTACTAGTCTAGTAGTAAACTGGTAAAACAGTTTAGCAAACAAATCGGTTAGCACACATGCAAACCAAATAGCAAATAATGAATTCACCCACAGAAGAACAATCACCATAACACAAGAGATTTTGATGTGAAAACCCAAATGGGAAAAACCACGGTGAGATGAAACTCACAAGTAACTATCTACAGAATAAGAACCAGATAGATTAAGGTCAGACCAGTTAAGGTCATACAATGTTCTTTATCATAACAGATCCTGTTAGGAATCTCAATCTCTGTTAGGAGATAAGTCTGATTAAAGACTACCTTGCTAGAGGATTTTAGATCCACAGATGTGAACCACCTTGTTAAAGGATTTACAAAAGGTTTTTTGGGCCTACCCGGTTAAGGGCTTCAAACTTGTCGAAGATTTGAGT
The DNA here is from genome assembly GCF_030272615.1 of Cryptomeria japonica. Taxonomy (NCBI): domain Eukaryota; kingdom Viridiplantae; phylum Streptophyta; class Pinopsida; order Cupressales; family Cupressaceae; genus Cryptomeria; species Cryptomeria japonica. The sequence goes on from NC_081409.1 coordinate 202,684,525, forward strand.
AATCAATAAGTGAGTGATCTAGCAAATAACATAGATTGCTTGGTTAGATCCTTGATAGCTCATTCCTAATGCATTCCAGCATTACTTCAGTCTTCAACACATTCACACTCTACCTTCTCTCACAGACCTGAACTTCTCTTCTATAATCACACTTACAAAAACTCATCAACCACCTTAAACCCTAGCAACACCCTAAAACCCTAAACATGATGTCCTTATAAAAGAATTTGATTTCATGTCGGTCCAATAGGATTACAATATAATTTCCTAGGTTCCATGCATCTGGACACTTTTGGTAACATGACACAAATGCACCGCAAAAGTGTCGGCACCGCCAAATGATCGGTGGATGGTAACTCATCACAAAATGTTGGTTGGTAACTCATCACAGAGTATTACCGGTTCAAACAAAATACCGGTTAAAAAAAAATACCGGTTGCCAGTTTGACAAAATGAAGACTAGGAAATATGAGTTGTGTTGCATCATTCCTTTGTACCACTTGAGATCCTTGAACCACTTGGGGTCTTCATACCGCATGAGACTGGTAAACACTTTCTGCAAAACACCAATAGTCTAAAGACTATAATACATCATACCGATTGGAACAAATACCGGTTGAGCTTTAACTCATACATACAAAAAGTGATCTCAAATCAAGTGTGTGTCCATCAATGACAATCACAACATCAATCATAAAAAAATGCCAACAATCTCCCCCTTTGGAATTGATGGCAACACTTAGGAAAATTTTGACATCTAAGTGTTTTACAACAAAAATATGTCATAATCAAAATTACTCCCCCTAAGCATATACACTATCCCTTTTGCAGAAAATACAATGTATACTACTCCTTAACATAAATAACATGAAAGTATACATAGTATGCATCAAAATTTAAATACCAGTATACTTCTCCCCCTTTGCCAACAATGACAAAGTATAGTTGAATAACCCCTGTTCCTTTAGCATTAATAACTGATTTAAAGAGTTTATGACAATAAAGAGTGAAACTTGTCACAAACTGATTTAAAGTCCTGCATAAATGTCTTCATGGATAAAGACCATGATTCAAGCAATGAGGTAGCAACCTCATGCTTTGTTTGCATCTGATAAACCTGCTCCTCCATGGCATCCATGGTACTCATCTCTTGAGTAACCGTTAGGGCATCTATATTGAGGTAGCATTTCTGGAGAATTTGCAGTTGTGGCAGTAGGACCAGTTGAAGTTCCTGAAAATTACATGTCCGGTTGCTTATCTCTACCTCTAGTCTTGCAGAATGAAGTTGAAATCGATGAGCAGTTTGTCCATATGTGGAGGAGTCATATGGCATCTTGAAGGTGCTAATAAATGACTGCATATCAGTTTGCAGTTTGTCCTTCTGAGTGAGCACATCATCACAGAATAAATGAGGTTGACAAAGCTTGCTGAGTAGTAGATTGCCCTCATCCATTGCATCTCTAATGTCCTTCTGTGCCTTTTGAAGATCAGACCGGAGCTTTGTTAAGTTTCTCACCAAGGCAGTGTCCAGAGCCTTTTGATGTTCCTTCTTGGCATTTGCTTCTGCAACCTCTTCTAGGCTTTGCACTTGGTCTTCTACAACTGTGCATAGGAGCTTCAATTATGCAAGTGAGGAATCGGTACTAGGAAGGTTCGTACCGGGTATCAAACCGGTAAGAGTGTCCACCGCAACTTCAATCACATCTTGCTCCTTTTTCCTCCTTATCACTTCCAGGCGTTCTTGAGCAACCTTAATGCTCTGCAGCAACTCTAATTCATTTGTGGACTGGAGGTCAATGGGACTAGTAATGTCAGCCGGTTTAGCCTGACTACCGGTTACCATTGGGGTCTCCACCCGTGTGCTCTTTACCGCTGCTTCCTTGTCCTTAGCTTTTGCTTATCTTCTTGAGCCTTCCTCTGCTCCTCTTCTTCTGGTATCTTTTCTTTATCTTTTCACTTTGTCTCTTCTTCATCCTTCTTCTTTTCCTCTTCCTTCTTCCTCTTCTACTCTCCCTGTGTCTTCTCTTCCTCTTTCTGCTTCTCCTCTTCTTTCTTTTCCTCTTTCTTCTTCTTCTTCTCTTCCTCTTGTTTCTTATTTTCCTCTTCTCTTCTCTTCTTCTCCTCTTCTTTTCTCTTATCCTCTTCCTCTTTCCTCTTTTCCTCCTCTTTTTTCTTATCCTCTTCCTCTTTCCTCTTTTTCTCCTCTTTTCTTTTATCCACTTCCTCTTTCCTCTTTTTCTCCTCTTTTCTTTTGGGTGAACTCACAAAGCTGGTTCGCACTTTTTGGTACGTCCTGATTTTTGCTGAAATCATACATTTTTAAAAAAATATAATGATTTAAGCTTTAAAAGGTCCCATTTGAAGTAATTAATTTAAGAGAGTTAAATCAAAGGCTCTTAGATCAAAATTTCTTGGATAGAACCTCTCTACTTCTAAATCATACTTGCAATGGAGTCTCCTTTGCATCTATCAAATGCTGATAAAAAACCAATTTTACATTAGCTTTTGGGGGGTCAAATTAATTCATTTAAAAGTTTTTTTTAAAAGTATTTAGTCCTTATTATAAGCTTTCCAAATAGTATAACTTTTAATATATTTAATTTCGTTAATATATTTTTATTTTATTTCTTATGAATGTAGGTTTTTCACCGAACATGAACTTCTTTGTTCAATGCATTGGGAAAAATAGTAAAATAATTCAAAAAAATTCTGAAAAATATCTATGCACTAGGTATTGGTGTTTTCTTTCTAACAAAAAAAGAAAATTGAATTTTGATATATTTAGAACAAGTTATGTGTTCAAACGTACACCTATATCCAAATTATAAATAGTCGAACTTTAAAACTTAATAAAATAAAAAATATTCAACATATCACTATCAAACCAAGTGCATGCCCTGGGTATTGATGTTATAAACCAAAATTCAAAAGAATTAAGTTTTTATCATTTATAGAAAAAAAATTATGCATTTTGGGACACACATCACTCTTAAAGAATGTTGTTTGCTGTAAACAACTACTTTTTGAGGGAGATGGAAAAATCAATAAAATTTTATTCAAACAATTTTGCAAAAAATATATTTAGAATCTAAAAACAAGATGTTAAAAATCACTAGTTTATATCATCTTCAAATTCTTAATGGTTTAAAAGTTATAGGTGACAGAAAGTGAAGGTTTTTTTCAAAATATTCATCTAAGTGTCAAAGTTGGTCAAAAAGTGGGAACCAGTATTGTGAGTTCACCCTTTTATCCTCTTCTTCTTTCCTCTTTTCCTCTTCTTTTCTCTTATCCTCTTCATCTGCCTGTTTATTCTTTTCTGCTTCCTAATGCTTCTTTTCTTCTTCTGCCTGCTTCTCCTATCCTGTTCCTTCTGATTGTGTACCATGAGTAACTTTTTCACCATCTATGGTGTCAATGTCAATGGGTTCCATTTGTTCAGTGACCGGTTCCCCTTCACTATCATATACTTCATCCGATTTTGATATTTCCGGTTCTTGCTCAGCCTTCTTGTTGGCTTGACGCACTTCATGAGTATGTACAACAGTCGTCATATGAAGATGAGTTTCTTTTTCAACATCATCAATTCTCCCTTCTAATAACCAGAGTCTTCTCCTTCTAGTGAAGAAGAGTCCTTTGTTTTGGTTAATGACTTCAAATAGCTCAGAATTGGACAGGTCAGGAAAGTATTGGGCAACTACTTTCTCCCTTATTTCCCGTTCCTTCTCTATGGCAATGCGCCATTTGTTGTCTAAAGAATTATACAAAGAATCCGGTGTCTCAGATCTAATTTCTAAAGGCGACTGGTCATTAACACACAAATACTTAATGATTTCCTGTTCAACTTCTTCCTTTTCATCATCATTGAAGTCATCAAAACAATCAATTAAATCATTTAGAAATTTTCTCCTAATATTCTTTATAGTTCTTTGACAATGTGTCAAAGGTTTGTAAGAAGAAATATCAATATTTACTAGTGCAGATGTTGTTAGTTCATTCTTTGTCTTTTTCTTCGTTTGCCTAGTCTTATTAGGCGATTCTTCTGACACAGTTTCTTTTGAATCCGGTGTATTGCTTTTTGTCTTCCGCTTCCTCTCAAAGACTTTGGTAGGTGCTACTTTCGGTTCCTTCTTAGTTGGTGACTGCTTGGTCACTTTGGGACTGACTGCAATAACCGGTGCCGACGCTGAAGGCACTGCCTTTCTTTTCTTTACTAAGGGTTCTACAACTAGTGTAACCCTTTCCAAATAGGTGCCGGTTCTTTTTGCCTTAGGATCAAGGGGTGAGGCGATTAGGGTAGAAGCATACCCATCCAACATATCATACATTACCTCATAGCCCATAGGCTCCACTTCTTCTTGTCTGGGCTCAACGGCCTCCATTATGCATTCATCCACTTTGATGGTGAAGAAGATGTCTTCCTCATACTTTTTGACTATATCATCGGATATTCTTACCCTTTGGTTTATTTTGCATCTGAACTTATCAAAGTATTTGTTGAGTACTTCCGGATAGCTGGTTCCAACCGCTTGTAGACTTTCCTTGATTTGCTTTGTCATCGGTTGGTCAGCAGACCATTGAATGTCACCTACTCCTGGAAAGTAGCCTTGGAAGTAAAAGAACAACCCAACTAGTAGTTGTCCAAACTTAAATCTCATTGCATTGTCTTGTTTGATTGAATTAAGATTCAACAGAAGTTATCTTTGCATACAAGTGCACAGATCAAACGATGCATCTTCCTTGATCATCCTGTAAGTGGCATTTACCACTGCAGCAGAGACATAATTAATGCTGCTAGCAGAGAACGTCCGGTATCCTATCACCATGCATGCATACTTGACGAGATCATCCTTGATTGAGTTGACAGTCATTCCATGTAAGTCGCTCACTGAACCGATGAGCTTGGACATTTCAGTCTTGCTGACCTTCCTTAGGGCTGGCACTTCACTGACGTTGCCGAAACCGGTGACAGCATGAATCTCTTCCGGTGTTATGTCATGCATCTGCTCTAAGTACATTTTATCACCGTGCACTCTGCTCAAAATGATGCGAATGTGATCATCTAAAAATTCTTCAAGAAAATAGACTGCGTTGTGAAGTTTCTTCTTTTCCAGAATGCTAAATTACAGTTTAATCTTCTTATCCTTCCCGCAGAACAAACTCAACTGGGAATGGATTACAAGAGAACCTAAGTCTTCAATTTTACAATCAATGTAATCTGAAATGCCTTCCTCCACTATAACTCCAGCGGGTACTAGGGATAGGGCATTGTATTTTGGCTTTCGTTTGATGAAATCTACAGAATCAATAGGTAAACTAGAACTAGCATGTGATGCGGAAGCCATGATAAACAGAGAATTTTGAAAAATACCTTCGTAGATCAAAATTTAGGGCTTCACAATTTGAACTTTTCTACACACCTTCTGTTGCTGAAATACCGCTTTGCGTTCTACACTTCTCCAACAGATGATTGCCTCAGATTCTTCTTTAGGATTTTGATAAATTCTTTGAATCGTAGTGTAAATCACTTTTCTTTTCTTCAAACTTGAAAAAATTCTTCTCTCAAAAAATGATAAGTGAGAAATGATTTGAAAAATCCCTTTTAAACAGGTTCTCCGCCTACCATAATAAATGATCCACTATTAGGGCGTAAACCCTAATTTACCTTTTACCATTTCTGGTCTTCTGTCGACTGACAGGTATCTCATACCAGTTAAGGTCTTTTATCGGTGTCAACCGGGGGTTCGAGATATTTCACCGTTTTCTCCCCCTAATCTTTTCAGATGCTTAGTTTGCCGGTTCAATGACTTTCACACTAGGTTCTACTTGAATCACTTCTTCTGGCTTCTTCTTCCAGGTTTTCTTCATATCTGCTTGAACAATTTCAACATCAATTTTTCCTTCCGAAGTGACTGGTATATCATCTGATATACTCTTTCTTGCTCTGCAGAATCTTGCTGTATGACCTGGTTGTTGGCATTATAACAGACAAAGGGAGATTGTTGGCATTTCAGTAAGGATATTGAGAAGGTTGTTGATGACTATGGATATAACCGATTAAGGATGTTTACTATCTTAATATTATTATTTTGTCATTGATGTCAAGAATTTGATTTTCTAATTCAGTATGATGTTGCCATATCTTAAGAATTATGATTTGATGAGTATAAAGATGTCGGTAAAAGACACAAAAAGAATGTGATGAATAAGGGGAGAAATAAGTTATTCAATGGGCAACTATTACCGAGTTAGACAATGATGAGATCATGATGTTTAGATTGTTTTGATATCCTACATATGTTATTGATTGTAAGGTTAATACTATACTATGTTACGGAGCAAAGAATCTAGTCGGTAAACCCTAAGGTTATCGCTATCAGTTAATGAAGGCAGAATGTCTACCGAGTGAAGTTTAGTATTTACCGAGTTGCAACCGAGTAGAAACAAACTGCATTGAATGAATAAAAACATCATTTAATGAAGGAAGCTGATGAGCTGGAACTGTTTAAATGATTGGTATGCCGTGCATGAAGTTTGTTAAAGAATCTATGGCAAAGGAAAATCGATTGGAAAATCTACAACGCAGATTGAACCGCAATACCCTAGCACAAGTTCCAAGAAATGTATGAAAGTTCCAAGAAATGTATGTAAGTTCCAAGGTGGGGTAAAATGTTTTTTAGATCGAAGGATACATTGAACCTGGTCAAGTTTGAAGATCTGATGGCTATGATTGATCATGAGATATGTGATCAAGGAGATTAAGCAGTTAGCAAATTGTTTATAAATAAGGAATTGTTGATAAACAATGTATGCAGGCAAGTGTATGCATAGGGATGCTACACAGTGATTACCGAGAACAAAAGCTTAAAGACCTATTTGAATAACATAGTATAGAGCCCAACAGATGGACAAGATAAAGTTCTATGTCTAGATTGTATTGAGCAAATAAGAATCCGCTTTAGCATTTTAGATGTGAAGTTGTAGATATATTTTTATTATTGTTATTTTGTGAAGTGACACAAAATCTCTTAACCGAGTGGACTTAACAGTCTTATTTGTAAAACCCTCTAGCAAGGTGACATTCTGATTGAGTGTTTGAAATCCTTTAACAAGGTCACTTCTAACAAGGTGAAGATCCTAATAGATCTGAGGGAAATCCCTTAGTCGGATCACATCTAGCAATGTGTTTGTAATCTTTAACAAGATTTGCTTTTAACCGAGCATACTCTAGAAAAGTATATTTCTTAGTGGGTCTGAAATCCCATAGTGGTTTTTCCCTATTTGGGTTTCCACGTTAAATCTGGTGTTATGAGTTTTATGATGTTTATATGCTTTTGAGTTTGCATGTTTAGCAGTTTTGATTATATTACTGAAGTATATGTTACCGAGGTTGAATCTGTTGTTTTTATGGAAGATTAAGTTTGTATGATTCACCCCCCCTCTCATCTTGTTAGCTATTGGATCTGTACTTAACATTAAGTATCGGAACTATCAATTGGTATCAAAGCTTTGGACTCCGGAAGAAAAGTTTAAAGGTACTTGAGGCAAAGATCTAAAGATGTATAAGAGGGATGCACCGAAGCTGAACAAGTCAAGATTCTCTACATGGCAGAAAAGGATGAAGCTGCACCTATCAGGAGTTGGAGAATATGCTGTATATTATCTGGAGAATGATTTTATTACACCTAGAACCTATCCATTGACAATGGAAGAGATAAAGGCAAATCAAGAACATATCCAAGCAATGATTGAAATAACATCTGCATTGACCAACTCAAAGTTTAATGATCTAGAAGGCTGCAATGATGCATAGACAATGTGGGACAAGCTCATATCTGTGTATGGAGGTGATGAACATGTTCAAAGAGAAAAAGTGGATAGTCTAAGAGGACAACTTGAATCTATGAGGATGAATGAAGGTGAGAACATAACCCAGTACAATACAAGACTAAAGGAGATTGTCAATCAAATCAAAGGAGCAGGTGGAACCATTGAAGAAAAGGATGTCACAAAGAAGTTGTTAAGAACCCTTCTACCAGCTTATGCAATCCTAGTCTCTGCAATCAATGAATTGAGGTCTGTACCTAATATGCCAGTTTCTTTAGATGATACTATTGGTAAGCTACATGCATTTGAGTTAAGTAATTTTGATAACAGTGGGTCTTCGATAAATAAAGTGGAATCTGCATTTAGTTCTTTTCATCTTGATGAATCTAATGATTACAATGAAAGAAAGTATAAGTACTCTGAAGGAGATCACAGTGGAGCAAGTGAAAGATTTCGTAAGAACATGGAAGAAGTACACAAAGTGTATGAGGAAATCAGAAAGCAAGAAGATTATGAAGCACTATTAGCCAGAAGGTTACCGAGAGGCAAAGGTAAGTATAAAGGAAAACTACCTTTGAAATGTTTCAATTGTGATAAGATAGGACATATGGCTTCTAATTGTCCCGACAAAGAATCTACTGAAAAGAGAGATTACCGAGATGATAGACAGAAAGATAATCATTACAGAGGACACCGAGACTTCAGAAGAAGAGATAGAAAGACATGTTTAATAGCTTATGAAGAATCCAATGATGATAAATCAGATGAAACTGATATAGAGGAAGCAGTTTATGTGGCTATGAAAGATAGATCAGATGAAGAAAGGTATGAAGAAAAAGCCTTAATATCTCACATAAATACTAATGATTCTTGGATCATAGATAATGGATGCTCACATCACATGACAGGTGATAAACACAAGTTTGTTATGTTAGAAGATTATGATGGTGGCTATGTAAGATTTGGTAATGATGGACCATGTCCGGTAAAAGGTAAATGATCCATAACACTTCTTGACAATGCAAGATGCAATGATGTTTATTGGGTTGAAGGATTGAAATACAATTTCTTGAGTGTAGCACAACTAAATAACACAGGTTACCGGATAGAATTTCAGAGAGGAAGTGTCAAAATCCATGACAAGAATGGAAAGTTAGCTGCTACTAGGACACAAACAAAAGGTAACACATTTCACCTTAACTCAACTTGGAACAAGTGTCTATATGCAAAGATAGATGATACCTGGTTATGGCATAAAAGGTTTTGTCATGTAAATTTTGATAATCTGATCAAAATAAGTAAGAAGCACCGAGTAAGAGGTCTATCGAGTCTTGAAAAATTTGAGAATGCTATGTGCCGATGATGCCAAATGGGTAAGATGACAAGATCAAGCTTTACAAGTAAGTCCTACACTTCTAAGGGAATTTTAGATCTTGTGCACACTAATCTTTGTGGTCCTATGAAAGTTCAAAGTTATTATGGTGATAAATATTTCATATTATTTGTGGATGACTATTCAAGGATGATGTCAGTAATATTTTTAAAAGAAAAATCAAAATCTTTTCAAATGTTTAAATGGTACAAGGAAAGAGTTGAAAATGAAACAGGAAGACAACTGAAATGTCTTAGATCAGATAGAGGAGGAGAGTTCACATCTGATGAGCTCAACTTATTTTGCAATGATCATGGTATTAAAAGACAAGTCTCTGCACCGAGAACTCCACAACAGAATGGAATAGCTGAGAGAAGAAACAGATCTATTATGGATTGTGCCAGAACCCCGATGATTGAAAAGAAAGTGCCACAAACATTTTGGAGAGAAGCAATAAGCACAACAGTTTACACCCTGAACCGAGTACAACTGAAGAAAGGAACTTTGAAAACACCATATGAAATCTGGTATGACAAGAAACCTAATGTAAGTTATTTTAAAATCTTTGGAAGTAGATGCTATGTTCACAAAGATGATAGAAATGGCAAGTTTGATCAGAAAAGTGAAGAAGGAACATTTCTAGGTTATTCTTCTAGAAGCAAAGCATTTAAATGTCTGATCAAATCATCTAACAAAATAGTAGAAAGTGCAAATGTGAAAATTGATGAATTTGCAGAAAGAAATGATAAAATAAACTCCAAAGAACCAGAAGATTATGATGAATTTGTTTATGTTCGACCGACAAGTCCTACCGAGAAAACTGCAGAAGAAAATGAAGAGAATATCCAGTTACCGAGTGATGAAGAAGATCATACAGAGTCTACCGAGCCTGTATTAGCCAAGTATGTCAAAAGAGATCATGCATCAAGTCAGATTATAGGAGATAAGGATGATCCAGTGATGACAAGGAACAAACTGAGACAAGACATATGTTTGATATCTGAATTTGAACCGAGGATAGTGAAAGAAGCATTTATCAGTGAAGATTGGATAAATGCTATGACTGAAGAGATAGATCAAATCAAGAAGAATGACACATGGACACTAATCCCAAGACTAAAGGAAAAAAATATAATCGGTACAAAATGGATTTTCAGAAACAAGCTGAATGAAAAAGGTGAGGTCATTCAAAAAAAAGCAAGACTAGTTTGCAAAGTTTATGCCCAAGAAGAAGGAATTGATTATGGTCATACTTTTGCACCTGTGGCTATACTTGAAGGAGTAAGAACATTGTTGACATATGCTGCTTACAAGAATTTAAAGGTATATCAAATGGATGTCAAATCTGCATTTCTGAATGGTATATTAGAAGAAGAAGTTTTTATTGAACCTAAAGGATTTGTTGAAGACAAGGATAAAGATCAGGTATGTAAATTGAACAAAGCTTTATATGGTTTGAAACAAGCACCTAGAGCATGGTATGAAAGATTGCACTCTTATTTGATCAAGATTGGTTTTATAAGAACAAGTGAAAACAACAATATGTACATGAAGAATGATGAAAATAGAATATTGATCTCAGCCATATTTGTTGATGATATTATCTTTTGTGGAAATAACTCTTTATGAAAGAACTTTGGAAATGAAATGAGCAAAGAATTTGAGATGTCATTAATCGGTGAGATAAAATATTTTATAGGTTTACAGATACTGCAAATGAAAAAATGAGATTTTCATTACTCAATCCAAGTACATAAAGGAAATCTTGAACAAATTTGGAATGGAGGATTCAAAACCAGTAAGTACTCCTATGACTACCAACTGTAAATTATCAAAAAATGATGAATCTATATCTGTTGATGAGACACTTTACCGATCCATGATTGAAAAGCTACAATATGTTGTTCACAACAGACCAGATATAGCACATGCAATAAGTATAGTTGCAAGATTCTCTGCAGATCCTAAGGAAACACACATGACAACAATCAAGAGAATTTTCAGATACTTGAAAGGCACTGAAGATTATGGCTTAGTATATAAGAAAGGAAATGACTTTGATTTAAAATTTTATACTGATGCTGATTGGGCAGGCAACATTGATGACAGAAAAAGCACAAGTGGAGGAGCTTTCTTTTTAGGAGAAAGACTAGTGAGTTGGCTTAGCAAGAAACAAGGATGTGTTTCACAGTCAACAACAGAAGCTGAATATGTTGCTGCAACATTGAATTGTACCAACATAGCATGGATCAAACAACTGTTGGAAGGTATAAATGAGAAAGTTACTGAGCCAATAACTATATTCTGTGACAATACTAGTGCCATTAACATTTCAAAGAATCCTGTTATGCACTATAAGACAAAGCACATCTCTATCAAATATCATTATCTTAGAGAAGAAGCTCAAGAGAAGAAAGTGGTGTTGGAGTATGTTAGCACAAAGGAACAAATAGGGATATCTTCACCAAGCCACTGCTAAAGGACACTTTTGAGTATCTCAGAAGTAAGTTAGGGGTCCTATCCCTATCTTCCATTCACTGACCGAGTTCGGTGAAAGCATCAATTTGATGACTCTATAGAATATCTTTTAGGAGTTGATGCTGATTTACACACTTTAGGATGCTTTCTAAAGGTGTGCAAGAAACAAATACAGGGAACAGGAATTGAAGACATAATGCTCTAACCGAGACTAAGTTGACACATAATAGCAGGAAATCACTTCATACAGGAAGAAATTATGTTTTAGTTCTTTACTTTTTGGCATTGTTGTCAAAGGGGGAGAAGACTGAAGAAAAGAGGAGAAGAATAATGTATGGGGGAGAAGACTGATGATAGGGGGAGAGCATTTCAATATTTCAGAATCTCACAACAATCCGAATCAATTAGGTCAAATCAATTGGTTTTGCCATCAATGCCAAAGGGGGAGATTGTTGGCATTATAACAGACAAAGGGAGATTGTTGGCATTTCAATAAGGATATTGAGAAGGTTGTTGATGACTATGGATATAACTGATTAAGGATGTTTATTGTCTTAATATTATTATTTTGTCATTGATGTCAAGAAATTGATTTTCTAATTCAGTATGATGTTGCCATATCTTAAGAAGTATGATTTGATGAGTATAAAGATGTCGGTAAAAGACACAGAAAGAATGTGGTGAATAAGGGGAGAAATAAGTTATTCAATGGGCAACTATTACCAAGTTAGACAATGATGAGATCATGATGTTTAGATTGTTTTGATATCCTACATATGTTGTTGATTGTAAGGTTAATACTATACTATGTTACCAAGGAAAGAATCTAGTCGGTAAACCCTAAGGAACCTAGTCGGTAAACCCTAAGGTTATTGCTATCGGTTAATGAAGGCAGAATGTCTACCGAGTGAAGTTTAGTATTTACCGAGTTGCAACCGAGTAGAAATAGAATGCATTGAATGAATAAAAACATTATTTAATGAAGGAAGCTGATGAGCTGGAATTGTTTAAATGATTGGTATGCCGTGCATGAAGTTTGTTAAAGAATCTATGGCAAAGGAAAATCGACAGGAAGATCTACATCGCAGATTGAACCGCAATACCCTAGTACAAGTTCCAAGAAATGTATGCAAGTTCCAAGGTGGGGTAAAACATTTTTCAGATCAAAGGATACATTGAACCTAGTCAAGTTTGAAGATCTGATGGCTATGATTGATCATGGGATATGTGATCAAGGAGATTAAGCAGTTAGCAAATTGTTTATAAATAAGGAACTGTTGATAAACAATGTATGCGAGCAAGTGTATGCACAGGAATGCTACAGAGTGATTACCAAGCACAGAAGCTTGAAGACCTATTTGAATAACAAAGTATAGAGCCCAATAGATGGACAAGATAAAGTTCTATGTCTAGATTGTATTGAGCAAATAAGAATCCACTTTAGCTTTTTAGATGTGAAGTTGCAGATAGATTTTTATTACTGTTATTTTGTGAAGTGACACAAAATCTCTTAACCGAGTGGACTTAACAGTATTATTTGTAAAACCCTCTAGCAAGGTGGCATTCTGATTGAGTGTTTGAAATCCTTTAACAAGGTCACTTCTAACAAGGTGAAGATCCTAACAGATCTGAGGGAAATCCCTTAACCGGGTCACATCTAGCAATGTGTTTGTAATCTTTAATAGGATTTGCTTTTAACCGAGCATACTCTAGAAGAGTATATTTCTTAATGGGTCTGAAATCCCATAGTGGTTTTTCCCTATTTGGGTTTCCACGTTAAATCTGGTGTTATGAGTTTTATGATGTTTATATGCTTTTGAGTTTGCATGTTTAGCAGTTTTGATTATATTACTGAAGTATATGTTACTGAGGTTGAATCTGTTGTTTTTATGGAAGATTAAGTTTGTATGATTCACCCCCCCCTCTCATCTTGTTAGCTATTAGATCTGTACTTAACATTAAGTATCAAAACTATCACCGGTTTGTTGTAGTGATAGAAAACCATTCCAAGTGCTCTCCAAGGTCTATTATTCATGTTTCCATTCTTCCTTATACATGTTGTAGGAGTGTGACCATGACCATGAAAAATCATACAGATTGCTGTCCATCCTGTTAATGCTTGATAGCCACCGCTAGCTGACTGATGACTATAGGTATTAACCGGTTTGGGTTCCAGTTCCTAGAGGGTTCAGGAAAAACTCCTTGTTTCCTTTGAGGATACCTTCTAGTATTGTGCATGACAGACCTGCATTCAAATGCTCTATGCCAAAACTTGTTGCATGCATAACATTTACCATTGAATCTATTGGATCTAGGTTTATCATTTAGAAAATAAGGAAAATTATTGTAAGCCTTACTTCTACATACATTAGCAGTGTGTCCTTCCTTGAGACAGTTAAAGCAAACAGGTTTGAACTTTTGCTTACCTTTATCCTTTGATGCTGATTGTTTCTTTGATACTTTAGCATTTGCACTAGAGGTCTCACTTTCCTCATGATCGGAGTAGACAAGTCCATCAGTATTCTTGACAGGTTTGGTCGATTCAAGCTTTTGCTCTAGCTTAACAATACTCTTGTTGAACTTAACAAGTATTTCCTTTGACTCAGAGAGTTCTTTGGAAATAGAAGCATTTGTTTCCATCAAGGTTACATTCTCAGAAGTAGCCATGTTTAGTTCACCTTATACTTCTTCTTTTTCCATTTTGCTTTCATGAAGGTGAGCGGTAAGTGCACTGATCTCTTGCTTCAACTTGGAGATTTCATGATCTTTGTCTTTTACCAGATCTTCAGCTTTCCTCCGGTTCTCAAGCTCTTGGCACATTCGAATAGTCAGTCCTTCCAATTCTTTTCTCAAGTTGGAATTGGATTCATTCAAATTTTGTACTTCTTGAATTAGGGCTTCCATGTTCGCTTCATCAGAAGAACTATTTTCAGATAGCTCCATCAGTTTTTCAGCATGCTCTCTTCTTTTTGCCTGAGAGGCCTTATATTTGATCATATGTTCATGATAGGCTTGCTGAGACTGAGTGAGCTGACGAGTAAGTTCCCTCATAGTATATTCCCCCATATCTCTTTCCAAGTGGTTAAACTTATAGAAAGGTTGGCTTTGATACTAACTGATGAATACTAAAAGGGGGGGGGGTGAATTAGTATGCCAAAAATTACTGTACTTAAACACTTTACTAGTCTAGCAGTAAACTGGTAAAACAAACTAGCAAACAAACCGGTTAGCACACGTGCAAACCAAATAGAAAATAGTGCATTCACCCATAGAAGCACAATCACCATAACACAAGAGATTTTGACGTGGAAACCCAAATGGGAAAAACCACAGTGAGATGAAACTCACAAGTAACTATCTGCAGAATAGGAACTAGACCGGTTAAGGTCAGACCAGTTAAGGTCATACAAAAATCTTTATCAGAATAGATCCTATTAGGAATCTCAATCTCTGTTAGGAGATAAGTCTAATTAAAGACTACCTTGCTAGAGGATTTTAGATCCATAGATGTGAACCACCTTGTTAGAGGATTTACAAAAGGCTTTTTGGGCCTACTCGGTTAAGGGCTTCAAACTTGTCGAAGATGTGAGTAATCAACAAGTGAGTGATCTAGCAAATAGCACAGATTGCTTGGTTAGATCCTTGATAGCTCATTCCTAATGCATTCTAGCATTACTTCAGTCTTCAACACATTCACACTCTACCTTCTCTCATAGACCTGAACTTCTCTTCTATAATCACACTTACAAAAACTCATCAACCACCTTAAACCCTAGCAACACCCTAAAACCCTAGACATGATGTCCTTATAAAGGAATCTGATTTCATGTCGGTCTAATAGGATTACAATACAAATTTCTAGGTTCAATGCATTTGGACACTTTTGGTAACACGACACAAATGCACCGCCAAAGTGTCGGCACTACCAAACGATCGGTGGATGGTAACTCATCAGAAAATGCCGGTTGGTAACTCATCACAGAGTATTACCGGTTCAAACAAAATACTGGTTAACATAAAATACCAGTTGCCAGTTTGACAAAATGAATACTGGGAAATATGAGTTGTGCCGCATCGTTCCTTCGTACCACTTGAGATCCTCGAATCTCTTGGGGTCTTCATACCGCATGAGACTGGTAAACACTTTCTGCAAAACACCGATAGTCTAAAGACTATAATACATCATACCAGTTGGAATGAATACCGGTTGAGATTTAAATCATACATACAAAAAGTAATCTCAAATCAAGTGTGTGTCCATCAATGACAATTACAACATCAATCATCAAAAATGCCAACAAACTCTACCTTGTTCTTCTTCTCAGTCAGCTACCTTATTAAGAATGCGCACATTGTTGAACACAAGATGCCACTAAGAGGGGGGATGAATTAGTGGTTTCTAAATTCTTAACCCTTTTAACTTCAAGAGAGATTACCAGTAAGATAAAACAAGACACAACAATTAAACCACTCAAGGGTCACATCACATAACACCGATACATATGAGGAAAACCCAAGATGGGAAAAACCTCGGTGAGAAATGCTGCTGGAGTCTACTGCTCCAATTCAGCCTCACAATAAACACACCAGTTATAACATTTAGGGCACCAACCCAAGGAGCCCCAACCCCTGCATCGAGCTCCAACTTAGTGATCTATAATGAACATTATCATATACAAAAGTAATAATTTGATTACAAGTGAATCTTGTAACCATTGCATACACTTCACCTTGCCAGTTTCACTTCTCCTCTACCTTACCGGTTGACTTCTCCTCTTCCTTCTGTCACTCTGCCTCTATTGTGTTCTCAGCTAGGTTTCTATCCTCTCCTTTCTTCTTCTCACTTTCTCTATCTGCTTACATTCACCTACTGCTGCGAATACACCGGTTCAAACTCTACCTATTGTCTGTCTCAGCAACTGGTCATCGGTTGCCTATTCTCTCTGTCTCTTCTCCTTTTTCTCTGATTATGGTCTGTCGGCTCTCTTCCGACACTCACTCTCCACCAGTTCAATCTCAACAATGTTCCTCCTGGTTCTACCACCACCAGTTGTCTTTATTGATGCACTATTGCAGTTTAATCGGTTTCTCTGACCTTGGCGGTCAAGCTTCTACTAAACCCTCTCACCGGTTGCACCTCCAACACACTGTCTATATGATCTTCAATGAAGTCTCTAACTAGTTGTCCCTTCTGCTTCTCTTTCACACTCCACTCTTCAACATATGACACTTAATCTTTTAGCAACATCATCAATCCCCTTCGGTCTTGGATCGACATATTTATACCTGAGTTTCCCCGCCATGACCGATATTCAAATTTAT
The DNA here is from genome assembly GCF_030272615.1 of Cryptomeria japonica. NCBI lineage: Eukaryota > Viridiplantae > Streptophyta > Pinopsida > Cupressales > Cupressaceae > Cryptomeria > Cryptomeria japonica. Next base: position 202,701,521 of record NC_081409.1, read on the forward strand.
GTCATGGTAAGGTTCCTTCATCGACCTCAAGGCAAACCAAATCCAATCAGATCTCCTTCCAGAGATCAACCACCTACAACAGATCAATCAAACTCTGCTAATCCCGCTGCGTCCATAACATGTTTGCCATATTTGACAAACACGACAACCTGCACTTGTCAAACACCATGAAGCAATCACGCAGATAGCTTCACCTAACCCGATCAACACTTGGACAAACTGCATCGATCATGTTGCCAACAAATCCGATCTCTGAGCTCAAATCTATCTCAAGCTGCACCCTTCTACTCTTGTCCTCTGATTTAACAAATCGATATTAATGTCGACTAGTCATCACCTACCTCACCAACAAACACTCCACCGACCTCTCCATGCTTGCCAATTCAAATCCACATGGCATCTCTGTCGGTATTCATCAGTTTAGACCTCTCTGTCTTGCTGGTGTATGACATTTACTGGTCATCAACCTCACTGACTAGCGGTAGATATCCATGGTGATTCATCATGTACCTTACCACTTGATTAGGAGCACTCCACTTTGGATCTTGGCTCCTTGCTATATACCAGTAACCACCTTGTTTACCAGTTGACATGTTTATGCTTTCATACTGGTAATGTGCATAATGTCTTCATGCCATCCATCTCCAACTTTTATGCATCTAAGGCAACACCTTTCTCCATTTTCAATCCGGTTGTAGTCTCTGTCTGCAACTGCTTCAACTTTTCCTTATTCATCAATAGACAAGTTCTCCTATCAATAGGCTTGTCAAAGTGACAAACCTATCCTTCCTTCTTAGTACCGGCAACTCATCATGTCTACCCTTGCTGATCCGATGCACATCTCTAATTTCATGCACCTAAGGCAACCTGGTGTTTCACTAGTTCATCCGGTGTGAGCCTTCAATTAGCTTCCTTTAACTCTTTGCAACCTATTTCAAAGAGATGTAATGCATTTGATGCATGTTAGGGGATAAGTTCCACTTACCGGTGGGAGTGGATCCTTGTCAACTGCATCCGACATTGCACCAATATGGCTTCCCTATTTGAGCAGACATATCTTCAAACAAGAACATATGATCCGATTGGGCACTCTCTCTGTGAGTCTTCTCATCATCTGGTGACTACATCATTATCTGGTGGGAGTCCTGCTGTTTCACATCCAAACTGTTGGCAATTTGGAGGAATTGATTATGTGTTGCATTGATGTCAACACTAGCTGTTTTGTTGTCTACCAACTTTCGGTAGAGTGGTTGGATTATGATGTTGATTTGAATATCTTCTTTGGTATGTTCTGGTTTGTGGAATTGGTTTGGATTGGTTATTTATTTGCTCTGATGCATATCACATTCAGTTGGTTTGGGATTTGATGATATGGATTCTATCATTTCTTCTAATAAGCCTCTTTGTTACCGATAAGGGTTTTACTGGGAGCGCTTTGATCAAGATATTTTGGTGAATCCGATAAGTGGTGTTGGTGCGGCTTCTAGAAGGTTATTAGGATGCTGATGGTTATCATGTTCATGTTCCAGTTGTTCGTGGTGCTTCATTTGGCTTATGGCAACCTATTTTGGGTCTGGTGTTATTTGGGTAGGTTATGGACTGGTTTATGTAACATGTTAGTGGATGATCCCGATGCATTTCCGGTTGAATTTATTGATCGGTTTTTATTGTTTCCATCTTAGGCCGACTTGGTTTATCATTGGCTTGAGGGATTACGTAACATATTTATTGTATTATCTTTTAGGTGGCTGACCTAATTATTTAGGTCCCAGGTTGGTATAGATATGATGTAAGATCTCTTTGTAGATTAAGGGATCATGGTATGGGATATAGGATTATCTGTGTGTGAATAATGTTGTAATTATATGGAGAGGTTTTGGTCGATCATAGGTGATCGAGTTGGGTTTGTGGAAGTGGTTTAAGGCTTCTGGTATTGAGCTTATCTAGAACTGTACTCAGGCATAAGAGATTGTATTCGTTCAGTTCAATCTTCATTCCAGATTGTAGTCCGATGTTTTTTGTAGTCAGTGAGACTCCTTTTGTGATGAGCAGTGTACTCTAGGTTGTTGGCCTTTTATGCATGTGCAGGCCCCTTATTGTAATATTTATTCATATGATCAGTGGATAGATATTGTGGGTCTCCAATCCCACCATGGTTTTTCCTCTTTCAGGTTTTCACGTATAAATCTTTGGTGTTATGGTGTTCATCTGTATCATTGCATTGTTTCTTATTGTTCCATTCTTTTATGTTTACCGGTTGCTAAGTTGTTGTGTTAATAAGGTTAAAAATACTCTAAGTGAAAGAACACCGATTCACCCCTCCCCCCCTCTCAGTGTTCTTGGATTTCAACACAAACATCCAACAACATACCGGTTGCCACTTCTTCATTAGCTCACCCTGCTTTCTCACTTTTCTGGTTGGCAACAATGCACTGCCACCAAATCACTTACCGATTGTTATCCAATACCGGTCTCCAGTCCTTAAGTCTTCAACACAAGCCAACACTAACTTGTGTACCAATGAATCCAATGATCATTATGCTAGATGACATTCTCTTCCTTACCGGTTACCTACTATGCTAGTTGACATCAATTCCACCATTTTCGGTATGCATCAATGCCAACACTGCTCATCAATATCCCACATTGGTTGCCATCCTATACCAGTTGACATCAGTGGCAACACAATGCCAACAATCTCCCCCTTTGGCATTGATGTCAACACATGTAGTATCCAGTATACTATAGATTCTTTCTCCCCATTTGACAACAATGGGAAAGGGTCTTGACATCTAATATACTGCAAGCTCTCTCTGCCCCTTTCTATTGGTTGCTTCTTTTCTTTTGACCACTATGCTCTAGAACCTCTTAACTAGCAACACATGAGAGGGAGGCCACTGACACCAACTGACACTAATTTCTCAACCACCAAATGTATATACAAACCTAACCTGAAGCCAATTGCATATACAAGTTTGATACCAATTGTAGGAATATGTGTCAATGAATACAACTTACCTGCCGGTCAGAATGCATTATCTCCACTTGACATGAAGAAGTTATTCTGACTCCAAATTCCTGATACCAATTTTATCTTCTCTGATACCAACTATATGTTCTCCTCCTATGCAGGTATCTCTCCCTTACTGTAGGCAACACTCTCCGTGGTCCAGTTGTGATTTCAATAAAGTACAAATTGGATAGACATTGAAATAACTCACAACCTCAGACCAATGAGCACATTCCAAAGTCTCAATCATACCGGTACAACCATAGATACTTTCACTCCCCCTGTGTCTAGCATGTTTTATAGAAATCAGAAAATATAGCTGTGAACTCCCCCTGAGTCATAAATCTCAGGTCATATTTGCCTCTCAGGTTCTAAATCAATTTTCCAAACTGCACCTTATACCGGTTGAGTTGTGAATGTGTGATTAACTGATGAACTTTCAGCTCCATTATATCCACCACAACTTATGACATGATCTTAGATGCACACAATGCTATACCACATCTCTATCATGCCAAAAATTAGACCGGTTAGCCCATAAAGATGCATGCATAGAAGATCTACTATGGGGCCAACATATGTCTTTCAGGTCTTTTCCAATACCGCCTAAGACATAATCACTTCAATCCATGCAACCAGAGATATTACAATGATCTCGGACCTCATTGTTTTACATAAACTGCAATACTGGTTAATATCCACACTGGTAACATATTGCACATACAAGTTTCCTACACCGGTCCATTATCACCACCAGATCATCTTTCTCTAACTCCGGTCTTGCATCAATTTGTTTTGATTCCAAATTTAATTTAGCCATTCTATTGACACATACAACAATAATCTATCTCTCATATGTAGATGTGTAGCCAAGACAACAACTACACACACTTGCCATCTCATTTCCTTATTTTATCTTGGCAGCAACATGTTCTTCCATTTATCCTTTTAACTAAGGGGGCAAGTAATATTGTCAATGTGTTACTCCCCCTGAGATTCTGGATCTCCTTTAGGCCTTAGGAGATATTACTTGTGCATTGAATGCATAGTGCTAGTCTCTAATGCCCTGCCAGGAAACCCAAAAGGGATTACACTAAAACACAAGAATAGAGTGCAAATATTTAAAAAAGAAGAAGTTAAAACAACATAATGAGACAATGAGTTAACATTAAGTTCGGATTACACAACGAAAGACTTAACTAACACCTAAAGGGTTTCCCAACGTGATTACTTGATTCAACACTTAACTCAACTCATGCCAATTAATCCAATTAAGTTGATTAACTCAATGACATGATTATACTAAAACAATGGTTAAATTTATCCAATAGGTTAAAAATATAGACAACATTATTAAGTTCATCTATTACAATTTAACCATACATTACATCCAATCTTACATTAAAACCTATGCCATGCATCTAATTTCCATACATACTTTAATTGCATTAAAAACTAATGAATACTTTCAATTATGCTAATCTACATGCTTCATGATCCATACTACTGCATTTAATAACTTCATGCATACCTTTAAGATTAATATCGCCTAATCCACATTATACATTTTAACCATAATGCCATCCATACATGCAAAATAAAAAGGAAACAGATGAACACAAACACTACATAATACCAAATTGATATTGGAGTTCACCCCTAATGGGCTACATCTCTGGGTCTGCTCAACTGCAAGACCCCTGTAATAAAGAATAGGGTGAAGAATACATAACGTTCACATCATGTTCACATGAATTACAACCGACCAATAAGGCATACATAAACAAATAATACATATGACTACTCCGACCAAAAGATACTACCTGAATGATTCCAAAAGAAGGAAAATGATCCATCTGAAACATGATAAGAAGCAAATACAAAGGAACAACTAGAGCACCCATGAAACTAAGTCCTCACAACCCATCATAAGAAACCCATGGTCTAACATGAAAATTAGGCACTCTCAAAGGCATAAATGACCAGATATGACTCCACAACCATTCTCCTAGCAAAGACAACACAAACTGCACACTAGTGAACATAAGGGACGAGTGTCATCACATAGCTTGGTATGGTTACCCTGACAGATCTCCATAGGTACTGACCCCATCCACTGGGTTACCCTGGCAACCTTTTCCGAACCTCCGGCCCATCCAAGTCTCATGTGGACCCAACACATCCATTCGTGAAGACAAGGTTGTTGGTTTGCCATTTCAGGCCTTCTCACTGCATTCCGAGTGTGTAGTAGCACTCATCCCATGCGTGAGGCACAATTATCTTAGTGTTTTTATCTACTAAACTTCCTAATATACTATTAAGTTATAACTTATTTAGACACACTTTTGGTGGGTTACCCTACTACCACTTTGGGCACGACCCCCACTCGAAAGCCACTCTCCCGTATGACACTAAACCGGAATCAAATGAAGCTCCAAAAACCAAGGTATACACAAGGACTAGTTTACGGAGCTCAATATGGTAGGAATACCTACTTGGCCAAACAAGTCCTCACATGAGGTGCACTGACTGAGGATTCTCTGACTAGAGACATGACCAACTACAGTCAACCACATAACGACACCCAACACTTGCAATCAAGGACATGACCAGATGCAAAACAATCACATGAAAACAGTCAATACTTGAGATCAAGGACATATAACCAGATACAAAATAACCATATGACAATATCCAACACTCACAATCAAGGAATTGCCATTTTGAAATCAAAAGCGAATACAGAAAATTAAATACATATTAACATTAATCTATAATGACAATCATTTTTTCATAACGCTGAAAAATACAATTCGATCAAGCTTTCTAATTGATCTAAATTTCCAAATACAATATTTGGACAAAATCACCATTACTTAATAATCTCAATACCAAAATTGCAATCATATGATCGTGCCTATATTCCAATACATAAAAACAAAACATTATTAATTGTATTTTCTCATCTAATATCCATATTTCATTAAGAGTAAATGTCATCAATTTTCTAACTATATCTATCCATCTTCAAATTCCCCAATTAACATATTATTTAATTTCAGAAATTTCCAACTAATATATTGTTTTAATTTCCAAGAATTAACAAATAATATCATATTTCTTTTTCCAATTTTTAAATACTATATTATTTGATTTCCTAAGATTTTCCAAATAATATATACATTGTTTCACTTCTCTACAATTTGCTAAATAACATATACTTTTAATTTCACTTTGTAGAATTTACCAAAAACATATGTTATTTTACTTTTAACGAGCTATAATAAAAAAACGAAATGAAAACATAAATTAATAACTACGCTGTTATAGAACAACAAGTCAATTTACTTGGTGAACCAAATTATCCAGTAAAAATGAAGAAGGGTCTGGGCGGTGGTTGCTACCATTGGTAGCGCTGCTACCATATGGTAGCAGTCACTACCAACTGCTACCATATTGTAGTAGCCGCTACCAAACGGTAGTGCTGCTACCCTAGGGGTAGCATAAGTTACCATCCCACGTGGTGGGGTTTACCCTGCCACATGGGGGGGGGGGTAAGATTATATATATATATTTAATTAATTAATTAATTAATTTATTTTTTTAATTCTGAGAACAATTTCCAGAAATAAAATAATGATTCACATATATATATTTTTTAAAAGAAAACACTAGTATGCCCCAAAACTCAGACTGCCAAAATTTTAAGCATGCTTCCACTTCCATTCAACCAAGCACAAACATAGTTCTCAGTTTAAAACCTGAATTTGAATGCATTTATTTGGAATTTTAACCAAATTTTATTGTGAACAACCAACTCCCAAATTTTGAATTTGAAATCAATCTAAGCAAGTAAGAGTCTGATTTGGAAGAGGAAAGAAAAGAAGCAAAGAGGGTTTTAATTCTGAAATTTAACTACACTCTTGCCATTCCATAAATCTAAAAGATTATCAAACCAAAACACATACAGATTTCTTCTTGAAACAAAATCAGTAAATTTCTTGACAACAAAGAAGATTAACAATAATCCTACCTCCATATGCAATCCTGGAAGTGATTTGCTGAAGAGCCCAACCTGCCAGCTCAAGAAATTTCTTCTCCCACAAATGCCCAAAATTTTCCATTCCAAAAACAACTTTCTAAATTTTTTTTGAAAACTTAGGTTAAAAGGAAATTTTTGACCAAATGTTCATTTCTTAGGTTAAAATTATTTTTAACCAAATAAAATTATTTTCAAATAATTTAATATAAAAATAATTGGTTTTCTTCCCAAAATTAATTTACTCAATTAAATTAAAACTAACAATTCTATTCAAAATGCTAATGAAGGTCATGGATAATAATTTTCCAATACTATTTAACCTTTCCTTTCAAAATGCATATACTTAATTAATTCATCATTTAACCAAACTTGCTACCATTATGAATTGAGCAAATTTAATTATTCATTAATCACACAAAGGGGTCCTATTTAATTTAGTCCCTTAATTTACGAATGCGTGAAAACACATTTAATCTAATTTAAATACTTAGGATTTAATAATAATTTTTAACCAAATGCACAACACGCAACCCAAGAAAACCAAACAAATACACTACCAACGTACCCAACCAAAGGGAAAACTTGACGAGCGACTGATGATGCTCACTAGAGCACAACTAGGGTAAAACGTAGGGTCTTATGACTAACTAATCCAATTCCTTTGGACCAATAGGGCACACTCAAACCTGCAAAGCCAGGTGGAGATGAACCCTGTACGTATGCGGTACTGTACCTCTAATCTCCTGCAACAATGAACCACACATGCATACATATATATTGAATGAAAGTGTTAGCTTGAGATTAATAACACGAATATGAAGAACAACTAATCTTAAATAATAATTGATGCGAAATCAACATTTACAGGTACACACATTAAGCATAATACCTGACTATAACATTACAACATAGTAAATCGACCATCTAAGAAGGCCACTTGAAAAGTCAACCAAGGTCAAACCAGTTTTAAAAATCTGATTAGGGAAGGGGTACTACACGGTCCATGGTCCTACTCTTTTCCTTCTTCTTCCATACTTGCTTGGTCTCATTCTTCTTCCCATTTGCAGTCTGTAGAGCATGTCTCACATTCTTTTGCTGATTGGTACTTTCTCTACCGGATTTTGTCTCATGACCAGAAGCATTGCTATAGAAGTGAACAGTGTTCAAATCAAACACATGACTGGGGGACATTCCATTAAACCGGTTTGACCATCTTCTTTTGGTCATGCTATTGTAATCGGCTACCAGAGTCGGTGGACCACTTGATCTTGTAGGAACAAAACCTCTTCTTCCTTTGTTCCATGCAACACTTTGTCTCTCATATGCTCTATACCCATTTTCATATTAAGCATAGCTACTACACCGACTGTCATGTGACTAAACTTTCCTGTTCCTGCATTCATGACTTCTATGCCCAAATCCATTGCAATTATAACATACATAATTTACATTTCTTGAGGCAGCAAATGGACTCTTCCTATTATGCATAGGAGTAGATCTATGCATTTTTCTACAACTTGACATACTATGGCCATAAGCATTACTTCTTGGACATACTACATTCTTATTTCTAGACCTCTTTATGCATTCATCTGCCCTATGACCATAATATTTGCAAGAGAAGCAGTAACTGGTAAAGGATTGCATATGACTTACAAATTTATTCTACCATGCATGAGGAGATCTTATCAGTTTAGTATCTCCATTTCTGCTTCTCCGGGGATGGATTTTGGATTTTCCACACTCTACAGTTCTACCATCTGATCCCTTCTTTTCCCACACTTGCCTTCTCCTTTGGGATCCGCATTGTTTGTCCTTCTTGCATCACCGATTTTCATCCTTAGCTTCATGTCTTCACCAGTTGTGGTTAGATCAACCTTCTTCTTGGGAGTATTCCAGATAGTGAAGGTTTGTCCCTTGTTATCTCCATTGGAGGAGACAAACATAAAGTCTTTGTGGGGGACACTCTTGCTGGTGGAGAATTTACCGACACCACTTCCTAATCCTCTGATACCCTTGGAATGCTTTTCCTTCTTCAACATTTTGTCCAACGCATCACTACAACCATCAAACCGAATTCTTACCTTGAGCTTATCTTGACATTTATCAAGGTCATTTCAGAGATTCTCCATTTCTCCTTTGAGCTACTGACACTCTTTATCCTTTGCATCTAGCTCAGATGCTAGATCTTTACACCTGCATTCCTTGGTGTCTTCTTGTTGAGTCTTCAACTTTGAGATACATTTCTCAGATTCTTCAAGGCATTTGGTTAACCGGTTTTGTTCCACAACCGCAACATTCTTGAACAACTTGTATTCATTCCTCACTCTACTAAGTTCTTTGAGTGCACTTACAAGTTCTCCTTCTAGATCAACTTCTGCTTCATATTCTTCTTCATCTTCACTTTCACTTCCAAACACATCTTGTCGGTAGGATTGATCTGCATGATCACTTTCAGATGTGTGCCTCTCATTCTCTGACTCTTGAGCCATGAAGAGGTGGGTTCTTTCTTTATCATTGCTGCTGCTGCTATCAGGTCTACCTTCATCTGCAGACTTGTGTTATATTTTCCTTCTTCCTTCCACAAATCGGTTCTGCAGTGCTAGGCTCTTTGCCGATTTGCATATGATAACCCACATAGGATAGCCTTCATTGCTACATCATTACACCGTTGTCTTCTTTCTACATTTGAATCGGTGGGAGGATTGACTTTACTAGGGCAACCATTTACTACTGACATCCATACATCAAACCCAAGGGAGGACAGGTAGACTTCCATCCTACAACTCCAAATAGAATAGTTTGAACCATCAAATATAGGAGTAGGGATTGACACTAAACAATCCATTGTGTTCAAATACCAAAATCTACCCAAGCTGGAGAAAGCTTATAAATTGGGAACCTATGCTTTGATACCAATTGTTGAAGACAAGATGCCACTGAGAGGGGGGGTGAATAAGTGGTTTCTAAATTCTTAACTCTTTTAACTCCAAGAGAGATTACCGGTTACCAACCTAAGGACCAAGAAAACTTACCGGTAAGATAAAACAAGACAACACAATTAAACCACACAAGGGGCACATCACATAACACTGATATACACGAGGAAAACCCAAGATAGGAAAAAACTTGGTGAGAAATGATGCTAGAGTCTACTGCTCCAATCTAGCCTCACAATAAACACACTGATTACAACATTTAGGGCACTAATGCAAGGAGCACCACCCCTTCTTTTAGGGCACCAACCCAAGGAGAACCAACCCCTGATTTAGGGCACCAACACAAGGAGCACCAAACCCTGTACCGAGCTCCAACTTAGTGATCTATAATGAACATTATCAAATACAAAAGTAATAATTTGATTACAAGTCAATCTTGTAACCATTGCATACACTTCACCTTGCTGGTTTCACTTCTCCTCAGCCTTACCGGTTGACATCTCCTCTTCCTTCTGTCACTCTGCCTTTGTTGTGTTCTCAGCCGATTTTCTGTCCTCTCCTTTCTTCTTCTCACTTTCTCTATCTTCTTACATTCACCTACTATTGCAAATACACTGGTTCAGACGCTATCCATTGTCTGTCTCAGCAACTGGTCACCGGTTACCTGTTCTCTCTATCTTTTCTCTTTCAGCTCTTCTTATGGTCTGTCGGATCTCTTTTGACACTCACTCTCCACCACTTCACTCTCAACAATCTTCCTGTTGGTTCTACCACCACTGATTGTCTTTACTGATGCACTCTTACAGTTTTACCGGTTTCTCTGACCTTGCCAGTTAAGCCTATGCTAAACTCTCTCACTGGTTGCACCTCCAACACATAGTCTATATGATCTTTGATTAAGTCTCTGACTGGTTGGTCCTCTGCTACTCTTTCACACTCCACTCTTCAACACCTGACACTTAATCTTATAGAAGCATCATCAATCCCCTTCGGTCTTGAATCAACATATTTATACCTGAGTTTTTGCGCCATGACCGACATTCAAACTTCTGGCATGCTAGGGTTCCTTCATCAAGCTCGAGGCAACCCAAATCCAATCAGATCTCCTTTCAGAGATCAACCACCTGCAATTTATTAGTCAAACTCCACCAATCGCGCTACATCCGGAACATGTTTTCCATAGTTGGCAAACACGACAACCTGCACTTGTCAAACACCATGAAGCAATCACACAGGTAGCTTCACCTACTCTGATCAACACCTGGACAAAATGCATCGATCATGATGCCAATGAATCCAATCTCTGAGCTCAGATTTGTCTCGAGCCACACCCTTCTTCTCTTGACCTGTGACTCACGCAATCAATATTAATGTTGACCAATCACCACCTACGTCACCGACATGCACTCCACCAACCTTTGCATGCTTGCCAATTCAACCCTATGTGGCATCTCTATTAGTATTCATCAGCTTAGACCTCTGTGTCGGTTCAGATAGTACCACCAACCAAACACTTAACTGGTGCATACCTACCAGTCATTTGACCCTACCGGTACATCTTACGTTACAGATTGACCTTCCTGCCATCACCTTCATTATCTTGCCAATGTATCACATTTACCGGTCATCAACCTTGCTAACTAGCAGTAGATATCTGTGGTGAGTCATCATGTACCTTACCACTTGATTAGGAGCACTCCACTTTGCCTCTTGGCTCTTTACTATATACCGGTAACCACCTTGTTTACCAGTTGACATGTTTCTGCTTTCATATCGGTAATGTGAATAATGTCTTCATGCCATCCATCTTCAACTATTATGCATCTGTGGCAACACCTTTCTCTATTTTCAATTCGGTTGCACTCTCTGTCTGCAACTGCTTCAACTTTTCCTTCTTCATCAATAGACCAATTCTCCTATCAACTGGTTTGTCAAAGTGACAAACCTATCCTTCCTTCTCAGTATCGACAACTTATCATGTCTACCTTTGCTGATCTGGTGCCAATTTCATGCACCTAAGGCAAACTGTTGTTTCACTGGTTCATCTGGTGCGAGCCTTCAATCACCTACGTTTAACTCTTGGCAACCTATCTCAAAGAGATGTAATGCATTTCATGCATGTTAGGGGATAAGTTCCACTTACCTGTGGGAGTGGATCCTTGTCAACTACATCCGACATTGCACCAATATGGTTTCCCTATTTGAGCAGGTATATCTTCAAACATGCACATATGAATCGGTTGGGAACACTCTCTGTGAGTCTTCTCATCATCTGGTGATTGCATCTTTATCCGGTGGGAGTCTCGCTGAATCACATCCAAACATCCAATATCATACCGATTACCACTTCTTCATTAGCTCACCCTGCTTGCTCACTTGCCGGTTGGCAACAATGCACTACTAACAAATCACTTACCGGTTGTTATCCAATACTGGTCTCCAGTCCTTAGGTCTTCAACATAAGCCAACACTAACTTGTGTACTGGTGACTCCAATGATCGTTATGTTAGATGGCATTCTCTTCCTTACTGGTGACTTGCTATGCTAGTTGACATTAATGACACCATTTCCTGTATGCATCAATGACAACATTGCTCATCAATCTCCCACACTGGTTGCCATCCTATACTGGTTGACATCAATGACAATACAGTGCCAAGACACGTGAAACTGCACCAAATGGGTTTCTTGATCACTAGTCGCTCATATCATACCTCTAAAAGATCTTCTACATCAGTCATATATATCCACAATCACAAAATGAAACATTCATCAAGTCAGCCATCCATATAATGCAATGTAACATGTAACCAAGAGTCGGCTTAGACCGGATTTCTAAAGCATATGCGGATCCACCAAAATGATGTCAAAATGATTTCTACATGGCCCTATCATCCCATGCATGAATTTGACCACCAAAATCACCACAAAGATTTCGAAGCAAAAGTACTTTGCTATCCTTAAATACTGGTGATAGATTACTAAATCACTCCCTCTGCCAGTTACCAAAATCCATAACTACCAGATAGGATTTCCATGAAGAGTTGCCATTGACGAGAAACCTAATCCATTATCCATGCATTAGTATCCATCGAATGAGTGTCAATTGCCATTACTAGGGAGTCCTAGTTAGATTCAGATGATGGTAGGGTGCTAGTTGTAGGTTTCCTATCATGCCCCTATGATGAGTTGGGTGTTGCCGTTGTTTGGTCAGTGCTATTTCTATGACTAGTCATTAGTGTGGTTGTTTCAGACCTCCCTTCTTTTCAGGGCTTCGTTGGTGCCATTGGTCATCGTTGATCGCATATGTGGTGAGTAACTTGTCGGTTTGGAGTTGTTTGTTTGGCTTCTTTGGCCCTGTGTTGTGAGGGGATTTCTACCCTTGGTGGCCTCTTTTTTGTTGTCTTGTCTTTGTTTTTTGATAACATGAGCGAGTGTGGGGGGATTTGGAAAGGGTGTGGTGGGTTTTTGGTTGGGTTCTTTTTCTAGGGTGATTGCATTTTCTAGGTTGGCTTGTTCTATGGATGGTTCCTTTACTTTTGTTTGGGTTAATTGGTTTTCCCAAACTACCGATGTTGGTGAGTTTTTTCAATGTGTATTCATGTTGGTAAGGCGTATTTTCAAAGAGCCACTTTTATTTTTGGCAGGACCTTTGTTTCCTAGTTTTGTTGCCTTTGGAGCTGCAGATTTGGGTTCACTCCTATTTTTGTGGTTAAATATTTTTGATTAAGGAAAAAAGGTTTTAAGGGACCCGAAACCCACTTACATATCATAAAGAAAAGCATTAGAGAAGCAAGACATTCTAGAATGAAGAAAGAAAGGCTGCAAAAGATCAACACAAAAGACAACAGCCAGAGAAAAGTATAGCAAAAGACCAGCGAGATACTCACACACCTAAAACAAAACTAGAACATCTAGGTGAAAATATTTATGCTCTCCTTAGCATCCTTGACAAGAATCATAATTATATTTTCTCCCTCATTAAGGTCTTTTCTTTCCTGCACCTGTTGATTACCTTTAGTCTTCAATTCCAACTCTTTAGCATTTTGCCTAGTTCTGCGTTTGGAAGAATGATGGACAAAGCTAGAACCTGGCTCATCATCAACAATCACAATATCTTTGTTCTTCTTATCCTTCTCCCGACAGGCAACCAACGCATTCATATTTTGGGAAGTCACCTTCATCACAACCAAGCTATGCTCCATGATTTTCCTCAGAGCACTCTCGGTTATTTGAACCCTATTTTTTATTAGTTCATAATCGAACTCACCCTTTTCTTTGGGAGTCCTCACCACATCCTCCAGGTGCTGCACTTCTCCCTTTATGATCTCACCCTCTGACCAGTTAGGAATTTCTTTTTCATCCTCGGCTTCACTATTATCCTTAAATTTTTCCTGTTTTCCTTTATCATTAATATCCTTAACCACATTATCAATTTTGAGCTCCAGTTCTCTCTGTTTTTCTTGAATGTTGGTAGATATTTTGTTTGGAGAGTTTTTGGGTTTGGTTTCAAGATTCTGTATGTTGAGCTCCTAAGAATATAGGGGCAACTTCTTTGGATTTGTGGTGTTTTTGGTTAAGGATCTCTTCGATGGTTGCAAAAGAAAAGTTTGATTTTTCAGTAGCTAAGAGTGACCCTTTTTATGCTATTGTAGATTTTTTGATGAGGGCTGTCTTTATGATTTTCCTATCTTTTCCTCATGAGTTTCCTATTGAGGTGGAGTGGTCTTCTATGGAGGTGTAGAACTTTTTTGTAAGTTGCGTTGAGGATTTGGTTTTTCTTCTGTTGGCATCCTTTCGTACCTATCCTATTGGGGTGGGTCTTTCTCCTATTGAGGTGGAGTTTGGATGTGTGGGAGTGGTTCAATGCTATTGCAAGGGGGTTGTTGTTGGTTTGGGGTTCCTGTTAGAACCCAACGTTTGTGGTTTTGGGTCCCCTCAAAACTTGTTGAAGGTTATGATAGCCTTTTCAAAATTGACTGTTCCAGTATACTCTATAATTTCTTCTGGTTTTGATTGTGTGCCCTTTTTTTACATCTAATTTTCAAATCACACTCTATGTTCCAGTATATATTTTATGTTATAACTTTTTGTTACTGGAGATGAAGGTTATGGGAGCCTTGCCAAAACCCATGTTTTAGGTTATGGGAGCCTTGTAAAACCCTTTGTTTGTTGGATGGCTTAGTCCCTGCTGGTGTTGAGCAGCCAATTCTTTTATGCCTTGTTGTTGATGTTGATCTATTAATGGGCTATTGGTAGTCTTTGGTGTATCTTTTAACAACATTTTGTGTTTGGATTCTAGATTCCTTCTAAGTTCAAAGGATTTTGGGTCCCTTCAAAACTTTTTGTAAGGGGTTTTCAGTCCCCTCAAAACCTATTTGATCCTTAATAAAAAACAATAATTAAAAAATAGAGTTGCATTTATAGGCACCGGTTTGGTTTACCTATTCATCCATATTATGAGAATGACTTCTATAATCACTAGCGGATATGTTTCTTCCCAAGGAGAGAAATATTATTTGTAAGCAATGACTTATTTTACATCCTCAAGCACTCATCATTAGTACAGGAGCTACTTCTTGGAGGTGATTCAAAATATTTATAATTCACTCTCTTATGGGGGAAATTTAGTATGCATTTATGATGGAATTGGTTTTTTTTTTTCTATGACTTGTAGATAGTTTCTTCTATTTTAGAAAGGTGTTTTATTTGACTATATTTTTCTCCTTCACTCATGTTTTGAGGGATATTTGTTTCTAAAGGGGTACTTGATCAAGCCTTGTGGTTGGGACCCATCTTTCTTTTTATCTTGTGTGTGTAGCATCCCTAATTTGTACTCAAGTAAGGGTGGTGGTGTGGAATCGATATTGATAAATCATCATAAGTTACTTAGGATTCAATTAATTAGGAATTTATTTTTCTATAATATTACTTTGCCACCTTTTCTATTCTTTAAAAATATGGATATAAATCTTATTCTATTTTTTAATTATAAATAAATTGAATGAATGGATGCACCTTCATTTTTCGCATCCATTCTTAGCTATTATGTGCTATTGTCTCTTATATCATAATTAAAATAGGTTTTCTTAGCTTTTGTAGGACTACTTATCAACTCTGACATGATATCGAAGCTCTTGATCTATAAGATTCTTCTTTAATTTTTGATGGTTTTATGCATGAGTTTTTCATTAATACATCTTGTCCTAAAATAGATCTCATCGTTATGCCTAAATGAGATCAAAATGCTAAGATCACTTGTACAAGTACAAAAATTAAAGATTCAAAATAAATTTAGATACTTTTGAAGGTTTGCATATACACATATTTTAAGATTCCTACAACTATACAAATCCATATAGATCTATATAGCTGTATAGGTTAGTATGCCATAATTGATCATCTTTAGCTTATGCATACTAAGAAATTATTCGAAGATCATCATTGTCTTAATTTGACATTTCTAATGTTTGTGTAGTGCTAGTTAAGTTCATTGATTGGTGGTTCCTTTTTATATGTATTACTATTTTTAGTTAACTAGTGGTTAATATCCAACTACTTGGCCACCACCTTTCTACTACCACATCAATGGCCTTGCTAGGCTCCATTGCTACCACTTCAATCCCCTTCGTTACAAAATATTTCTCATATTTGTGACCAAGTCCTCGTTTCCAATTG
Organism: Cryptomeria japonica; assembly: GCF_030272615.1. Lineage (NCBI taxonomy): Eukaryota > Viridiplantae > Streptophyta > Pinopsida > Cupressales > Cupressaceae > Cryptomeria > Cryptomeria japonica. The sequence goes on from NC_081409.1 coordinate 202,718,190, forward strand.
CTAGCTCTTTGCACTCAAGAATCTACTCACATTAGTTACCACTACCTATACCTAGGGCTTATGATTTTTATTTTGTTACTCTAAAAGATAAATTACACAGAAAATACATATCTTGGTCACACAAAAATAAAATTTCACAACTTTATAGGCATAATTTTTTTATTTCCAAGAACCTTCTAGTGATGCCAGTTCTTTTTCTAGAGTTTATATGTTTGGTGTAATTTTTCACTATTCGAAATCCATATCACTAATTTTGTCTTTGATTTTCATTTACTTCACCTAGAATCTCTATTTTTATGATCAAATAGGCATTGAAAAGGTATTGATGAACTATATGTCATTTAGTTTTATTTATTTATGTACATTTTAGATGATGCCCTAGATATTATGGCACCTAAAGAAGTTTTCTATTTTCACAGACTTTATTTTATTTTATTTATATATATGAGTATTATTAATCCTTGATTTATTTTCTTGAGGGTATTATCATGCATTTTTGTACTCATTTTTCTATAGTAATCTTAAATTAAGATAATTACGAGTCTTGATGAAAAGACATCTTGAAACACCTTACATGGCTTAATATTTTTCCTTATCTTTATAGATTCATACCTTAACTAGATACAGATGGGAGGAAGTTTGAATGGGGAAATAATATCTAACAAAGACATCATTCACGAGGCACCCATATTTAATATATTTGTGATTTAAGTGGAATATGGAAACAAGAATGATACCTCTTAACATATTTAATAATTTTTATAGGCATGTTGGTATATTTGAGAATTGAGAAATAGATTATTAGAAAGATAAAATGGAGATTGACATCATGCTATATTTCTTTACGATAATATATTAAAATATGTAAACCTAATGGACATGAAACTCAAGATTTATATATTTTTGATATATTTTAGAAAACATAGATTTGGAAAATAAATACATAAATCTAATCCTTAGGCATGTATTTCCAAGACAAATCCAAGCCTAAGGGTGGGTAATTTCCCCCAAAAATATAAGGTTGGAGAATTTTGATAGGCTAAAATATTCAGGAGTTATGATGGCTCTTTCATGGACTACAAATGGGTAAAGGTAAATAATTGTTTTTATTATTTATTTATTTTGATTAATGAGTATTGTACGAACTAAAAATATAACATAACTATAAAGAAGTTATCATGAAATAGGAATGGATAACAAGATTTTTATTATTATTATTTACGATGAAAAGGTGAATATAGAGTTATTTACTTGTTTTAGAATAAATTAAATAATATAACTAAAGTCATATAATTTCCATAGTTTATGACATGTTAAAGACACACTTGTATTATATTCTATATGAAAAAACACAATAATGAGTAGTTAAAAATAAATTCTTACAAATTTTCTCCCACAAACTATATTTTACACATTTTTTATGCCATTGAATGATTATTTTTATTGCATTGATATATTACATATATATTTTTTATAATTTATAATTCAACACTTTTAATGTTTCTTACATTCATGACATTAATTTTTTTTAAATGTCTTATATCAAATAAATGAATCATTATTTTTATTATTTTGGATTCCTTGTCATTATCTAGTAATTAAAATTTTAAATCCTTATTATGCTTGTGAAATTCATAATTTTTTTATTGTGTTATTTACTTTATAGTGATTTGGATTTGAGAACTATATGGTGAAAGTATTCAAAGAGGTATATTTATGGATCTCAAAGTTGAGAGATTGAAAAAGGGAAGTGGTAAAACAATTTCATGGAAGTAATAAATTATTTTTTTTAAGATAGTTGTGTTGAAATAAGTCCTCTATCATTCATTAGATGTAATAAATAACAAGAAATGAATGAATGCAAAAAAATATACAAGTAAAAATTCAATCTTCGAAAGTGAAGTCTTATGATCTCTACCAAATAAATCAAAAAACTTTAATTAAGTCACTAAATGATAAAATATGCACAATGATACAATTTAAAATTTAAAAGTAGATGTTATACCAAATGTTTAACATTAAAAGCAAAAGAATTATAAATAAATGAAGAAAAAATGATATAGAAAAGGAATAAAATATAATTAATAAACCTAATTTAATATGAATAATACCACCTAGAATTATACATAAAACTTAACTTTTTAATTAAATATGATAAAAATAATTTATAACCAATGAGGAATAAGATTCTTGACTGTACTTGTATAATAAATGCTAATTAAATATAGATAGTAATTTTGAAAAGTTAAAGCGAAAAATATATAAGATTTTTTTTTGAAATGATGGAAATCTTAATTTGGAAGACCTATGTGCTAATAACATCTAATATCAATAATTTGAAAAAATAATTAAAAAATATAGTTAATGCATAAAAAATAATAGGTGCAACCTTGCATATTAAAGAAATAATAGCTCTTGATATGCTATTATATCAACTATAATCAAAGAGAAGAATATTGTTATTTAGAAAAATAAATAGAACACTAAAAAAAAGGAAAAAAATATTGAAATCTTTCAAGAGACACAAAATGACCAAGGATGTAAAAAATAATAAACTATGGGAATCATTTAGGGGACTCCCATCAAAGTACAAAGTCATAGGTTAATCCTTAAAAGAATTAATTAAGGAAAGTTCGAAAAACAATACAATGGTTTCACTTTTTTTTTTATATTGAGCAAAGCAAAGGAGAATACAAAAATAAAAAATTAAAAAATTAAATAACAGTCCAAGAAGAGACTGCAGAGAAGAGAAAGGGAATGATTACAATAGCTGAACCACTATTCAGACAAAAAGTCTAGTAAACCAACATGACATTTAAATACACGAGACACATGAACATCGACACATGAAGGCTATGACAACAAAGAGGCAGTGACATGAACAAATTTGCCTTGCTGAACTGAAGAGCACATGACAAAAAAGGACATCTGGACCACCAATAGGTCCAATCAAACTTGAAACTTGAGGAACTTCTGTAGCTGCCTGGTACATTTAACGTCTCCGTCAAGAAGCTGCAACACTTGATATTTGATCTCATCTAGCTGTCTATTGAGCTTATCACCATTTCTTTAACCAATCTTTAGCTGTGAACATAAGAAAAATTAGTTGGAACATGATTTTTGAGTAAAACAATAGAATATCTATTTTCAGATGCAAAATATGGTTAGAAAACATTGCTTGACATCTACTTTTCCACATGTGAAATAAAATGCATTGTCTCATAGAATCTGCAATCACATTCTTATGAAAACCAATACCAAAAATAGCTTCCTTCCATCTCAAATAATGGTGAAATTGAATATAGAATTTATACAACATAGAATATGAAACCTAGAACAGGTAGTTTGTGAATAATGAAAGATCAATGTAGATTCATGACTATTCATACAAGGTAGGTGACATGATTTTATTATGTGTATGAATATTTTTGGAATGAGTGTAAGTTAAAAGAGTGGGTTAATGAATGGCATTCTATATCTTTAAGTCCACTTAAGGTGCATCACCTTCCATGATCACTAAACTCATGGAGATAAAATAATTAGTTGACTTCAACTGTAGTGCCCCTCCCTCTTTTGGCTTGTTAGACCTTGTGATTTGTGTTCAGTGTGGTTCGACCTTTATTTTGGTATTGGTTGATTTTGGTTTTGGATTGTTATTCTTGACTATGCTTCTTGGATTTCTATGTGATTATGATATTTCATGTTATGTGGACAGTTAGAATAATGATGTTTTGAGCATGTGATGTTATATGATGTATCTTCGCACCGTGTGTTAGATGATTATAGATGAAATATACTTGTAGTTTTAGAATTTTATCTTGATGCTCTTAGATGTATATCTGCATTAATCTTACATTATTTATTATCTCTGATGTTGTTATGTGGTTGCAATTGATAATTATATGTCAATGTCTTCGATGGAATCATATGATGTAGTTTATGATGTGATTATTAGATGTTGTTCATATAAAATAGTTCATTATTGGGCTAAATTATTTATGAGTTTTGTTACATTTATCGATGTATACTAACTTGATGTACACTGCTTCTATGTTTGATGTGCTTGGGTGAAAGGGAAAAGCGCCACACTGCTCTTTACGTGCAAGCTACTTCGCTTCCATTCCCTATTCACAATATGATATGTTGTGGATTATATATATATGTTCGACAATTTGTTTATGCAGCTACAGGTATCGAGAATCAACTCCACCTGAATCTTCAAGTCCGAGCATGCTCTCCAACCCACTAGTAAAGTGGACAATGGAGATATCAGTTAGACCCCTATCAGACACCCTAGTCCTTTGTTCGTCAGGTCTTACCAGTCATCACCCTCTGTTTACTCACTGTGTTTTGAGTTTGTCATAATTTGTTACTCCTACTTATAGTATAATAATTTTGTGGAGTGATTAGTATTTATCTCTCTATGTATCTAGGATTAGATTGTTTAATTAATTAATAAATTGTGATTGAGGTACTTAAAGTTTTAAAATATTTAAATTATTTCGAAAAGAGTATTCATAAGGGAATTAAAAACACCAACTATTTATTTAAAGATTAGTTAATTAATAATTCATTTTAGTTGTCCCATTTGATCTATTATAAATATTTAATTAAATATTACGTTATTCATGTAATAAACTATAAAAATAATAATATTATTATCACTTATTGTTTTAAAAATTAAATCTAAAAGACAATAATTGTTATTTATTTTAATTAATATCTTGCATGTGCATGTGGGGGTTACAAAATAATTTAATTAATGAAATTAACTATTGGAGGAATCTTGCATGTTGGGAGTTACATCTGAAAAAAAAGAAGGTATTTTTATTTTGGTGGCTTGGTTTTTGAAAGGCAAGGAGTTTTGTCGTGAATGATTTCTTTGCAATTTTGGCTTCTCTCAGGTTTTTTGGTTTTGGGGGTTTTGAGAGGAAGAATTTGTGGAAACTTCTAGCTCTAGGAAAATGAAATTTTGGGAAGGGATTTTGGAGGAATTGCTTGTATAATTTGGTTTGGAGCTCATTGTTTGATATCCTGAAAATACTATTTCTTCTCTATTCTCTTTTCTGGAAAGCGAAAAAGGTAAGGATTCTGGTTATTTCTCTGCATGTTAAGATTTCTCTTTGATTCAAATGAAAATCTATTAGTTATGTTTATTGTGAAGAGAATTTGGAAATTAAGATTGTCTGAAAGAAAAATAAAAAATAAAAAAATTTGGGTTTAGATCTCAGGAAAGTGGGTTTAAATATTAGAACTATTTGTATTTTTTGTTTTGGAATTCGTTATTCGAAAAGGCTTAATGGATTCTGTGGCTATTGTCCTTTGGAAGATTCTAAATTGCTCTTTATTTATTTATTTTCATTTAAAATCTATAGTTAGATTGAATTCGTTTATAAAATTTGGGGTAATTGGATTCATGATTTCAGGAAAACCATTTTATCTGTTTATGAATTATATTGTAACTTTTGCTTTATATATATATATATATATATATTCATTCATTTATATTGCATTGTTTATCATGATTTGCTGTGGCTGTATTTTATCGAAATGATATCTTGATATTTTTATGATACTGCGATTTTATTGACTGTCGTAGTGTGGTGGAGAGGCTCAACCCCACAACTATGGGGGAGCCGATTCCCATGAAGTGGGATGGCTCTCCCCACAGCCATGGGGGAGCCTTCACCCATGGTGGTGGGCAGTATGTGCCCCACCTCCCCATGTTCTTCAAGCACCGACTTGCCTCCATTCAAATCGCTGCTTGTTAAGAATTATTTTCGCTGTGCATATTTTGTTGAATATTCGATATTCGGTTTAATATATATCTATATATATATATATATATATATATATATATATATCTGTGTGTGTGTGTGTATTAATATTTCTCTATCCAGTAAAAAAAAGAAAAAAAGAAAGTTCTGTCTAGGTTTATTAAATTGGGGGTTATGTAATTAAGTTTACAATTTTGTACATATAATAGATTTTTGATTTTATATGTATATGTATATGTATATGTGTGTGTGCATGTGTGTGTGCATATATATATATATATTAATTGTATATATGTATATATACATGTATATGTGTGTGTGTACATATGTATATATACATGTACATATATATATGCTAGTACAAGAATATATTTATTTAATTTTTTAAATTATTTTATTTATTTATTTATTTATTTATATTATTTATCAAGTGCTTTTGACTGGAGCTATGAACCAGTGAGATCACAAGGAGGAACTCATCTCTGAATCGAGGGCCAAGGCATCCTCTTCGAAGCACCCTACACAGCTTGAGAGCACAACTGTCAATTTCCTAGCCAACGAACGAAGAGTAATCAACCAACCAGCATCGAGGGGACCAAGAGCACGCTCCAAATTTATCATTCACTCACTCCAGAACAGTGAACAACACCCTCTCCGGCCAAAGCAGATTTGTAGTTTGCCAAGTCAAAAGACAGATGCGAGACGAACAGACGGCGGGGGCAGAGAGGGGCCAAGCCTCATGCATTGAACTCACGACCTCCACCGGGGGAGGCTCACAACACTACTGTTGCACTATGGGGTGAACCCCGCTAGTACAAGAATATTATACCTTCATTTTCTGAAATACATATTTAATTGTAGATGATCATTTCATGATAGTATAATGGTTTTATTGTAATACACTATTCTTTTCTTTAAATGAATTAAAGAATGAAATGCTATGGAATGAACAAAGATGTTTGGAATTAGGGATATTAGTTCTTAGTGTTAATTTTGAAATTATTGTGGTCATTTGTTGACTAAGTAAGTCCTACTGAAATACTAATGAAAGAAGTCTTTGTGTGCTTATATATACATCTATTTAATCGTTATGATCCCTTTTATTACCATTTTTATCTTTGGGCATGTTAATGTGATAATGGGCAAATAATGGATACCAGTATTGTGTTTTCCTTCTATAATTAGATAAGAGTCAATTTTAATGGGTAGGTTAAGAAATGTCTTTAATTTGGAGTATCTTAATATGGGAATAAAATGAATCATAATTTATATGTGTTGGGTGGACGGTAATAATGTTAATTTGTGTTCATGATTGTATTAAATTTGTCCTTTTGGAAAAGAGTGAATTTATTTTATGTTTGAGACCATGATAATGGTATGTTCTGTCTACCATAGTTGGATTCCTTGATTTTGTAGCTTATATGTATTTCGCTAGTAGAGTCGAGGACACTGTTGGAGTTCCTCTTGTGTTGAGTTTTCATTGTTGGACAATGTTATACTACTTCTCCTGATATTTTGGATCAGTGGTTTTTTATGTGGTAGATGTTCCTCCCTAGCCTATTGTTGTACTCCATTTGGAGTTCATTTCTAGCAAGTGGTCTTAGCCTTTCTATGGTCAGGATCTTGTCTCCATGTGTTTTGGATATAATGGCCTTGTGTTTATTTTGTTTCCTAGGTGTAGTAAGGGGGAGTGGCTTCCATTGGGGGCCGAGGCCCAAAGTGGTCGCCTGGGTAACTCAATGGAAGTTTTGTAATCAAGTGATAACCTAAATAATGAACTTGGGTGGGTAGTTAGTGTGAGAGTTGAGAAATAGAACACCACAAGAGCCCAAAAGATCTCTGCAAGCTCAAATAAACCTTTTACAAGGAGAAGCAAGGAAGCAACAACAAGAAAACCAATACACAGAAAATATGCTCAAAAAGATGAGAGCTCAATATTCACAAAAATGTGTAATGTGATAATGATACAAATCAAAGAAAATTAACCTCTAATAGGTCAAGAAACCCTAAAAGGAAAAACCTAGGCTTGCACATAATAATTAATAAAAGAATTAATTATTATGCACCTAAAGTTAGCTTAAGCGTAAAAAGAGATAAAGGGAACTTAAATAATTAAACAAATGTTGTTTAATTAATCAAGTAAAGATCCAAATACTATAACATCCCCCCTTAAGCTATACTTAGGGAGAAGCTATAACCTAGAACAACTACTAAAAGTAGGAAAAATGGGTCTCGACAACAAGGCCTGATCAGGTACCCAAATACAATGAAATATCTATGAAACAGAGAGAAAAGGAGAAAATCTAGCGGGAAAAAACTCATCTCCAAAAAGAGATAAAAGAACATGCTGAAAGAAATAAGAAGGAAGGAAGGCCTCATAAAGACCCCCCAAGGACAACTTCCTTCACCCCAAGCATAGAGCGCAACTGAAGATAGCACGGCGATGCAAAAAGTTTCATGAAGATGTCTACAACCTGCTCGGAAATGGGAATGTACTCCAAAATGAGAGAACCATCCTGAATCAACTGGCGGATAAAATGCATGTGAAGCTCAATGTGCTTCGTCCATTGATGCTCTATCGGGTTGCAAGAAATATGAATAGTACTATGATTTTCACACCAAAGAATAGTGGGACTATCAGGAGGAAAACCAAACTCAGTCATCAATTGTCGAAGCCATAAGATCTCTTGACTGGCGAGCACAACAACTTGGTACTCAACCTTTGTAGATGATAATGCATGAGCAGTCTGCTTCTTGCAAGACCATATGATAGGACCAGATCCAAGACAAAAAACAAAGCCAAAAGTAGACTTTCGATCAGTGACATCACCAGCCCAATCTGAGTCAGTGTAGCCAATAATGTGAGGTTCCCCTGATGTGTAGTGAATGCCATAAGAAATAGAGCCCTGAATGTACCACAAAATATGTTTGGAATCTTGCCAATGACTCTCATGAGGATCATGGGAGAATCGAGAGACAAGGAAAACCACAAAGGAAAGATCAAGATGAGTGTGTGTTAGGTACAACAAACTGCCAACCAACTTCCTGTAAAGTGTAGAATCTACTGAAGGAATGGGACAAGTAGTAATCAAAACAACCCCTGACTGAAAAGGAGTGGGAGAAGGCTTGCAATCAAGCATGCCAAAGCACCGAAGCATGTCAAGAGCATACTTCTGCTGGTAAATGTAGATCCCACCAGAAGACTGAATCACCTGAAGACCAAGAAAATAGTGCAGAAGACCGAGATCTGTCATCTCAAACTGGTCCATCAAAGCTCGTTGAATATGCTAAATTATAGAGGATGAGCTACCTGTGATGAGGAGATCATCAACATATAGCACAAGAATCAAGATCTCACCCTCAAGAAGCTAAATGTACATTGTGTGATCAGAATGATTGTGGGTGAAACCAGTGGAGAGCAAAAAAGAATCCATCTTCTCATACCAAGCCCGAGGGGCCTGTTTGAGACCATACAATGAGCGCCTAAGTCTGCAAACTAAAGAACTGTCCTGCACAAATCCCTGAGGCTGCTCCATATAGATTTCCTCCTGTAGGTCCCCATGCAAGAAAGAACTCTTCACATCCATCTGAAAAATGGGCCATCCCCGAGAAGCTGCAAGAGATAGTACAAAGTGAATAGAGTTCATCTTGGCGACAGGGGCAAATGTCTCGGAGTAATCAATACCCTCAACCTATGAGAAACCCTTCACAACAAGATGTGCTTTTTACTTATCAATCGAACCATCAACAATATCCTTAGTGCGATACAACCAGTGACACCTAACCATCTTTCTACCCTCAGGAAGAGGACACAGATCCCAAGTATTATTCCTCATCAAAGAAGAATACTCCTCCTCCATAGCACAATACCACTCAGGGTGTCCTATAGCCTCTGAAAACATCTGAGGATCATTTGAAATGACATGAATCAAAAGACTAGAACCCACAGTATGAGAACGGGTGCGATGAGCATCTGAAGGATCACCGACCATAGATCTTATCGCCTCAACAGTAAAGCGAGCCCACTTGGGCATTTGAGGTGGAGCAGGTGGAGGTGGGGATGGTGGATCATCAACAAAATCATTAGAATCATCCTCAAAATAATTCTGAAGGGATGTAGTGGGAGGAGTAGGCAAAGGAGTAGACATTGGAGATAGGGTATCCACTGTGGGAAGGCGCTCATCAAACTGAACATCCTGTCAAAACATGACCTCTCTAGAATCAGGATCAAACAACCTGTACACCTTAACATCCTCACAATAGCCAACAAAAATGAGGGGTCAGCTCTTCCGCTCCATTGATTTCCGCTGAGCATCAGGAATAAATGCCCATGCCTCATTGCCAAACACTCAAAAAAAAGAAACATCAGGCTTGTCATGAGACCAAGCCTCCTTAGAAGTCATATGTCAAATTGCCTTGTGAGGCATCTGATTCTGAATATAGTTGGCATAATTGACTGCCTCAGCCCAAAAAGATGAATCCATGGACCTGGACTGAAACATACAATTCACCATCTCCCGTAAATTTTTGTTCTTGCGCTCAACAACACCATTCTGCTGAGGGGTGCAGGGAACAATAAATTGATGCTGCAAACCATGCTCAGTGCAAAAATCTCTGAAAGACTAATTCACATACTCCCCCCCATTATTTGTATGTATCCTCCGAATAGAACAACCATACTTCTTCTCCAAAAATGTCTTGAAGATTCGAAATGAATCAAAGACATTAGACTTGTACTTAAGAAAGTACACCCATGTGCGTATGGAGAAGTCATCAATAAAAGTGAGTACATACTTGGCCCTAGAAAAAGAGGGAGTAGGAAATGACATGAGATCACTGTGAATCATCTCCAAGGGTGCCAAAGCACAAGGTTCTCTTTCCTTTGGAAAGGGATCCCTATGATGCTTTCCAAGCACACAACCATGACAAACACCATCAGTGCAAAAAATCTATGGGAGCCCAAGAACAAGTGCCTGTGTACTCATCTGCTGAAGATATCTATAACTGACATGGCCCAAGTGCTCATGCCAAAGCTTACTCACTAAATCTGCATGTGCTATAAGAGATGAATCGACACCCGCAGAGGGCTCAAATCCATCAAATCTATAAAGACAAGATGCAGTATCAACACTCCTAGTAACCACAACCAAATCAGAGTCATGGAGGTCCCGAATAACCACATCATGTGGTGAGAACTCAACTGTCTTACAAGAGACAAAATGACAAATCTGATAAATGGACAAGAGGTTCGTCAAGATGTCAGGGACAACTAGAGCATCTTGAAGAGTACCCCCATCCAAAGAGACAAAACCTGAACCCAAGACTGAAAGTTGAACTGAGTCACCCACTGCAATCTATGAAGTACCACAAGAGGCAAGAGAAGTAACCAACTGCTGAGTGTAAGTCATATGGTGAGAAGCACCGAAGTCTAATATCCAAGTGGACCCATAGGTCGAAGCTCGAGCAGTGAGAGCGTGGCATTTCCTTGTGGAAGGAGAAGAGGCCTGAGGTGAGGAGATGTGATGTTGCTACATGGCTTCCTCTAAAGCCTCTAAGCATTTCCAACACCTAGAAACTGGATGTCCTTCCTTGCCACAAAAAATGCAAGTGTCGCCTGATTTCTTCTTAGTCTTGGAGGAAGACTCACCAGACTATTAAGATTTCCCATGTTTCAGAGGAAATGGTGGTTTAGAATTAGACTTAGGAGGTGGCTTGGAGGAATTCTCACTCCTTGCAGAATTCTTCTTTGGCTTCGGTTTCTACTTTTGCTTCTCCTTAGAGGACTGAGCAACCAACGCTTTATTCGTGGACCCAGAGAGCATGCCCAACTGAGTAAGGTAAGACTACTCATGAGACAAACGCTCACAAAACACATCAAAGGTAGGCATGATGAAACGAGCACCCAAGCCATCCATGGTGGAGTAGAAAGCAGAGGCAAAAAACTAAAAATGACCCCGAAGCTTTGGAAGAATCAAGTAAATGCACTCTGTGTTTATCTTGATCTTCCCACACCCCTGTATAACAGATCTAGTAGTCTTGAACTTGTTTAAAAAATCCTCAATGGTGGGAAAGGAATCATGTGACAAGGAAACCAACTCTGCCTCAATCTGTAATGCATGAATCTCATTAACCCTCTCAAAGAGAGACTCAAACTTCAACCACATAGCACGAGGAGTGAGCAACTCATCAAGGTGAAACAAAAGACTGCTAGAGACATGCAAAGAGAGAAAACCCATGGCCTCTTCCATCTTGTTTCTATGCTGAAGAAGCTCATAAGGACGCTACAATAGAGGCTGAACCTCATCCAAACAAGACCACAACCCTCGTGCCCAGAGAAGCCTCGTGATGCAGGGGTTCCAGGTGTGATAGTTGTGTGATGTCAACAACTCAACTGAAGGATCTGCCATGAAAACTCTATACCTGTACCTGCTTGTGTTTTTTTATTATTATGCGATCTTTCAGAATAGACAGAAGATGCAAAAGGGTTTATTTGTTTTGAGAGTTTTGGTGTTCTAGATTTCTGATATAAATGACAGAAAAAGAGAAAAAAACACCCCCCCACAATAGATAAACCCAAACCTCAGTACATACTGATGAGAAGGAAGTAGTGTAGAAGCAAAAAAATTTCAAACTGAAATCTCATGTACCCGAAGAAAAAATTGAGAAATAAGATGACATATCTGAATAGAGAATGCAGAGATTTTTCTGACGCCTATTCGTTTTCAAAAAATGGAGTTCGTTTACCCAGTCTATGGCCCGGAAGTGCAGAAAAGAGACCCCACTTTGATTGGAAAAAGGGCAGTCAAACAAAAAATTTGGAAAAAAAATCCAACACCACGAGTTCTAACTTGGAACTAGCTTTTCGATGCCTATTCATTTTCGAAAAAATGACTCCGTATGCTCAAGTTATGAAGAAAAAACCAACCCCCCCTTCAAAGGCAAGAGAGGGGGGCACTAGGGGCTCACTGGTGGCTAGGTCAGGTGGAGGTGACGCTCTGGGGTGGAGTGGCGGAGGCGCGGCAACGGGGAGGCAGCAGTGGCGGGCGGGCGACATGACGGGGGTCGGCGACGGGGAATAGGGGCTGGAGGCCGACAGGTGGGGCCCGCACTGACAATATTGGTGGGGGCCAGAGTATCAGGCTGGCGACATAGATGTTAGCCTAGTGGGGACAACCACTAACCCCAAAAAAAGTGTTTTTTTTTGTTTTTCAAAAATAAACTTTTGCAAAATACAAAAAAATAGCTGAGTTTTTTTATTTTTTATTTAAAATTTTTTTTTTTCAAAAAGTCAATTTTCAGCCTGCATGCCGTAAAAAGGCAATTTATTTTGATTTTTTTCTCGAACTACGTGCTAGGGCCATACAACCTAGTACTGAAGAAAAAATACCCCCAGAGGCTCAGGAGTCAAAACAAGTCAAGTTTTATATGACCATTGGGGTTTTTGGGCCTTCTGAGCATGATGGTGAGGTCCGTTTAGGCCCAAAGTGATAAAAAAGAAGGCATATCCATAGGTGCATAAAAAAATTCTAAAAAAAACCCCAGATCTGCTTCCAATGCAAAAAATCTTAAAACAAGAACAGATAGTTGCATATCTGAAGCTCTGATACCATGTGAGAGTTGAGAAATACAACACCATAGGAGCCCAAAAGATCTCTGCAAGCTCAAATAAAATTATTACAAGGAGAAACAAGGAAGCAACAACAAAAAAACCAATACACAGAAAATATGCTCAAAAAGATGAGAGCTCAATATTCACAAAAATGTATAATGTGATAATGATACAAAGAAAAGAAAATTAACCTCTAATAGGTCAAGAAACCCTAAAAGGGAAAACCTAGGCTTGCACATAATAATTAATAAAAGAACTAATTATTATACACGTAAAGTTAGCTTAAGTGTAAAAAGAGATAAAGGGAACTTAAATAATTAAATAAATGTTGCTTAATTAATCAAGTAAAGACTCGAATACTCTAACAGTTAGTTCACACTAATTAAGATAATTCTCTAATGCCTCCTTGACCGCACACGATTTTATAGGTTTGAGGGTAAGTGGAGAAGGGCCTAGAATGGCTTCCACCAATCTTGTCTCCTCAAAAGGTTGGTGTGGTCCACTAGTGTATGTATGGGGGTCGGGGGTTGGGAGAGGTTACCAGGGTAAGCCAGGATGGGGGTCGGGACGTAGTGAAGATCTACCAGGGTAACCCATGACATCCTAGTGATGACACTCTTCCCTTTGCTACCTAGTGGTAACCCGCATTTTTATCCTTCCATGTATTGTTGAGCTTCCAAAAGTGGTTGGTTTTCTCATGCTTGTTATCCTTTTGTGGTTGCTTTGGGCTTCTGGTGATTGGTTGTTATTTTTGTGTTTATGTGGTTTTCTCTTGTGAGCCTCATATATGTTTAGTTAAATTTTGATTCTTTTTGAGTATTGTTATGTTGATTCTCTTGTGAGTCATGTTGGTGCCCTTATATGTCTTGCTTCCGCCTAGTGGGTCTGGCTAGTACCTCCTGGCACAGGGGGTGGCCCTTATGGTGCCACATGGTTGGGTGGAGTGCTTTTCGCACCCATTGGGTTGGCTCCTTCAGTTTCATGATCACATTGGCTTGAGAGAAGTTTTGAAGATTGTTATTGATGTACCAGATTCATGTATTCTTCCCTTCTTGGGATTCTTGGAGATTTGTAAACTGAGGATCCATTATAATATATTTGAAATTCTTATGTAAAAATTCTCAAGTAATGTAATGAGAATCTTGTATCCATGTAATGATCTATATTGTACTTTGTATAGTAGTTTCCTTGTTAATTATTTGAGATGATGTATAACCTCGTGTTGCATCGTTATGGGGCCTTGAGGACATTTGTTAGTTGTTTAAATGTGCTTCATTATGTATCTCTTAGCATATGTATTTGTTATAAAAATGAAAAAAATATTCACATTTTCATGTTCATGGATGTTTTGTCCTCTGGGCCTCATGGTGGGGCTTTGACACTTGGTATCAGAGCCCATGTTCAAACAATGGATTCTCTGGGTGTTCTCAGGTTCATTCGTTATTTGTTTATATGCTGTGTGTGCATAACTTTTGTCATTAGCCTGTTTCATTCACGTCATTGTGCTGTCTAGTAGGATGCCGAGAGCTTGGGGAAGAGGCCATGGTAGAGGCCATGGTAGAGGCTGAGGTAGAGGATGTGGTAGAGGGGTAGTAGTTGATAGTACCCCCTCTCAGAGTTCCCACGGGGATTCTGGTAATCAAGAATGTGAGCAGTCTGTGTCAGCAGGAAATCAGTTGCAAGTATTGCTTGAGCGACTTCTTGATCGCTTGGGTCCCCACTAGGATAATTGGGCTTGTGATAGGTCACCAGTAGAATGGGAGGCAGTGTTCATGCGAGACTTGATGAGAAACAACCCTCCTAAATTCCATGGAACTAGAACTGGTTAAGAGACTGAAAAATGACTGATTGAATTGGATCGATGTTTCACGATGCATCCCTTCAACACTAATACTAAGGCTAGATGTCCAATCATGCATCCGAGGAATTTTGCATCCACATGGTGGGAGTTGGAAGAATAGAAGCTTCCCTTGGACATCAATACTATCTCTTGGGAGTTGTTTGTGGAACGTTTTCAGACATGGTTCCTTTTAGATCATTGGTAGTAACACATAGTAGATGAGCTCCATGATTTGCATCAGTTGTCCATGCCAATAGAACAGTATGAGCATATTTTTTATAAGCTTAAGAGATATGCTAGGATAGGAGAAGATGAGACTATGCTAGTACAAAATTTCGTTAGAGGTCTTAATGATCGGATTAGTGGAGATGTGCGGGTTTTCGAACCTAAGTCCATGGAGGTTGCAGTTGATATCATGGCCTTGTGTTTATTTTGATATCATGACATCCTGGTGATGACATTCTTCCCTTTGCTACCTAGTGATAACCCGCATTTTTATCCTTCCGTGTATTGTTGAGCTTCCGAAAGTGGTTGGTTTTCTCATACTTGTTGTCCTTTTGTGGTTGCTTTGGGCCTCTGGTGATTGGTTGTTATATTTTTGTTTCTGTGGTGTTCTCTTGTGAGCCTCATATTTGTTTAGTTAAATTGATTCTTTGTGAGTATTGTTATGTTGATTCTCCTGTGAGTCATGTTGGTGCCCTTGTATGTCTTGCTTCTACCTAGTGGGTTTGGCTGGTACCTCCTAGCACGTGGGGTGGACCTTATGACGCCACATGGATGGGTGGAGTGCTTTTTGCACCCATTGGGTTTGACTTCTTTATTTTCATGATCGTGTTGGCTCGAGAGAAGTTTTGAAGATTGTTATTGATGTACCAAATTCATGTATTCTTCCCTTCTTGGGATTCCTGGAGATTTGTAAACTGAGGATCCATTATAATGTATTTGAAATTCTTATGTAAAAATTCTCAAGTAATGTAATGAGAATCTTGTATCTATGTAACGATCTATATTGTAATTTGTAAAGTAGTTTCCTTGTTAATTATTTGAGATGATGTATAACCTCGTGTTGCATCGTTATGGGGCCTTGAGGACATTTGTTAGTTGTTTAAATGTGCTTCATTATGTATTTGTTATATAAAAAAAATATTCGCATTTTCATGTTCATGGATGTTTTGTCCTCTGGGCCTCATGGCCGGGTGTAGCATCAACTATATGCTAGACATAATGCAACCATGTATTATAGATGCATTATTTAGTGCACTATTTTTATATCATTTATTTATATATTTATATTCGGTTACATTTATGCATTTATTATAGATAAAGTGAATGACTAATAGACTATTACTCATGTCATTGTGATGATGTAAAATATAAATTAATATTTATAGTATAGATGAAGAAGAAATTCAGTACATCATAATATTTGTGGTTGTTAATGGAATATTGTTTAGAAGGTTTCGAGTGAAGAAACTTGATTTGCTGTTAAAATTGATACAAATGATAAAATTCTTCATTAATATAACTTTGTTCTTACATCAAACATTTAATTGATTAGATATTGGGGTAGACCATACAATAATAACTTGTGAATAATCTTTTAATTTCTCCACTAAAAAATACTTGGACTACCATAAAGAGTAGATATATATTTTAATTTACATTAAAATAAATTGGTAAAATGCTACATAGATTCTATAGTGAATAAGTATACAATAAATTTATTAAGGTTTATGTTTTGAGTATATTTATTTATTTATAATAAATAATTATATGAAGACAATATAGTTTTTCCAAACAAACTTCCACTATCACATGATTGGTGGACTATTTAGTAGAGAGTTTTGTATACAATACATTTAACAATAAAATCACTATGAAAATCAATTAATAATAATTTCATTAGCTCTATCTATCTTTCTCCTTCTCCCTCCTTCCATTTCTATTTCTTCATCTACCTTTGTATTCACTTTTAAAGTAAGTGCATTCTTATTAATTCAAGAGTTAAATTTGATTAAAGGTTAATATCCATATAAGATATGATTGTAGTGATGCTTTTAATGAATATCATATCGAGGAAATTGTATTTTCCCTCAAAATATCATAAAATAGATTTTTAAGAAGTCAGTGGACCTTTTATGCAACCACAGTTAGCGTGTGATAAAATTATGATAAAAAGAAAACAAATAGCTATAGAATAACTTAAACTAAAAGCTAAATAGATACCTTTGCACCATATAAGAAGAAACACAATGATTGATATTATATATTTAAGTGAGAATATAAGAGACTGTTTTAACTCACTCTAAATTAAATTATGATAAAAAGAAAACAAACAGTTGTAGAATAACTTAAACTAAAAGCTAAATAGATACCTCTTCACCATACACATAGAAACACAATGATTGATACTATATAGTTAAGTGAGAATATAAAAGATTGATTTAACTCATTCAAAAAATTTAGCAACAAATTAATTATATAAAATAATCAACTATAAACTCCATATATCTCTCCCTCTCTATTTCTTTCTCCAACCCTCTTTATCTCCTCTATTCATCCCTATCTCCCTCTCCTTCTATATCCCTCCCATTCTCCCTTCCTCTCTTTTTTCTCTCCTCTCCCCCCCTCCCTCACTCTCAACCCTCTCCCTTTCCTTCCCTTCCACTTTTCCTTATCTTTATCCTAATCTACCTCTTTCTCCCTCCCCCCTCTCTCTATGTAAGATTTTAGTACAATAATGATTTTAATAAAGATAATATTGAGGGAATTGTAAATTTCCCTAAATATATGACCAATTAATGGAAGGACATCATTATTAGTAAGTTAGTGGAACTTTTATGTGACCAAATAGTTGGGTGAGAAAATGATGAAACAAAAAAAATGAATATAGTTTTAGTATGGCACAAATTGCAAGAAATTCAAGTTACCATTACATCTCATATAAGTACAAATATAATGATTATTATTACATAGACGAGTGAATGATTAAATCAATTCAAGCATTAAGACCCAGTCATGGTAAAAAATTGCTAACTTTTAGCCTTAGTATTTTTAACAATTAATGGGATAGTTGTACATGCCTTTTGTCATTTAATTTCATTTCTTTAAAAGGTTAATATTTTGAATTATTGATGTCAATTATAACGAAATTAATTGTTTATAGGAAACTTCAAAAATTATAAGAGAAATCACTAAAATAAATTATCTAAATGAGAAATATAATAATTTCATGAATCAGCAAAACAATGAAATACATTTAAGAGACTTAAGAGATAAAACATGAGAAATTTTGATAGCAATAGATTCTTACAATTTTAGGCCACTAGTAATTCCATCTAAATATTTAATTATAAATTAAGTTATTATTTACCTTAATATTTGGGTTTCATGATGTAGAGGTGGGAGGATGCTTAGGATCTTGTACAAATAGGTTTCAAATCACCAAGGTAGACATTCATACAGGGAGATATTTCTTCCAACTCACCTACCTTTTCTACTAGGTCTCCTAAACACAGACAAATGGACTCAATTTGGTGTAGGATTTCAAATGTCTTAGGACTTCAAGGGAAGGATTCCCAAACATCTTGAGGCATCCAAACAAACACATTCCATGCATTGGCAAGGGTATCTAGCATGTATAATGATGGAACACTTCACAACCACCCAAACTCCTAGTAGCCCTCCTTTTTAGGACTGGTGAAAAGAACTCCCTATCTAGCCCCCTTCTCCAAAATATGAAACCAAAAATGAATACCCTTTTCAAAGCCCTAAATAATATCTCAAAGTGACTATGGGTTGTTTTGGGACATGTTTATCAAACAATGGTTTCTATCGCCACACTAGGGCCCCAATTAGCCCTCTTTTCCAAAGAAAGTACCCTTTAAATATTGTACTCCACCACTTAACCAATGGATATAAAAAAGTGTAACACATCACCAAACCAAAAAATTAATAGGTTTTGGGCACCCAAACATTCTGGTTTGCATCAGGTTCACTCAACTCTTACTATTACCCTTATCTCCAAGCCTGTCACATAGAGATACCATGCCTAGGGTTTCATTGTTCTCCCTCTAGACTTGATATCCTTCCCTGAAACCAAAATGAACATTGAAAAGACATAGAAATATATTATTCCACCTATTTCTAGCCTTTTCCCATGATGGAATGGGGATTTATTGACATTTTAGTGGCAAAACCCTGATTCATGGGGGTTTCAAACCTGTTTTCACTAAACTGCTTATATCTACCTCAATTATCAATGGAATTGAGTCCAACCAGTTAAAAAGTGAAGTTAAATCACCCCTCCACCAGAATAAATAAGAGTTAATACATATTCAGGCCGTATAGAGAAGTACAATTCGTTGCAACATGAGAAAAACAATAAATTTATAGGAAAAACAATGGTCTTCTTCAATTCACTTCAAAAATTGAACAATAGCCTTGTCTCGACCACAAGGAGGCTATTCAAACATGTGATAGACAATTCCCAATGGTATCCAACCAATTTTAAAATGGGTGGCCATTGGGTTACAAATTACATCTTCTGCAATAAAAACTTGCAAAGTTGCATAACAACTTTTACAAGACTGTGACAACTTTGGTCCAACTTAACCAAATGACCCCAAATGACTTGAAAGAATCCTAGAAAAACCTAAGGAGGCCAAATAAGCCTTATTACATCATTATTCAATCCTACTTGACACCTTGTTACCATTTGACCCAATCGTGGCAACATTTGCTCATATAGGGATAATAACTAACATGACTACTCAAATGAGTTCAAACTCATTCCAAATGTAGGAACTTATTAGACCAAAAAAATGTCATGAGAGATGAGGAACAACTTAACAAGCCTCATGGAGGCATGACAACTATTGGTTGCCCCTGCACCATACACCTGGGGTGGAAAGAATTTCATGTTCCACTTGAGATCAATTGCTGCACTGAGGTTCCATGGCTTCTAATGTCTTCTTCAGACATCTAAGTTGCATCCTCAAGAGGTAGACCACACCAATTGACCAAGTTCTTATTGTAGATTTAGTTCCTTATTCTTTTCACCTCCCTAGTGTCTAGAATGGCTTCAAGTTTTAGTGGTTCAGATGGGGGTAAATCTCTCACCCATTCTTCAGCAACATATGTACCTACACCTGCATCCAAATATCCCTTAAAGGGGTACAAGGAAACAACATTAAATATAGGCAAGATAGCCACTCTAGGAGGGATTTCTATCTCATAGGCATTGTGACCAGATTTGTAGACTATCTTGCAAGGTCCAATCTTCTTAATTTGTAACTTGGTGTATTTTCCCTTAGGCAACCTCTCTTTCTTTAGATGTGCAAGCACCATGTCCCCAAATTTAAACTAAACATTTCCCCTCATTTGATCTGCATGCTCTTTGTATTTCTCCACACTTTTCTTGAGATGTTCTCTCACTTTCTCATTAATGTCTTTCATGGTTGTGGAAAATTCCTCACCTTATCCACTTCTTTTCTCCATTCTCTTCAGATCTCTAAGTTCATACACCCCTCTAGGACTTATGCCATATACTACTTCAAATGGGCTCCTTCCTATGCTTCGGTTAAGGGAGTCATTGTATGCATATTCTCCTTGAGGGATTACCAAATCCCATTGCTGGTCATGTTATTTCGTAAGACACCTTAATAGGTTTCCAAGTGACCTATTAACCACCTTTGTTTGTCCATCCATTTGGGGATGGTAAGCAAAATTATATGACAAATTGGTGCTCAACTTCTTCCACAAGGTCCTCCAAAAGTGACCTATGAATTTGGAATCTCTATCTGATACAATGGTCAAAGGAAGACCATGAATCCTTACAACCTATTTGAAAAATAGAATTGCAATGTTAGATAAATCATTTGTACATTTGCAAGGGATAAAGTGTGCCATTTTGCTAAATCTATCTACCACAACAAAAACACTATCAAATTCTCTTTGTGTCCTAGGTAGTCCTAAGACAAAATCCATGCTTATACTCTCCCAAGGTCTATTGTGTATGGGTAGAGGATGATAGAGGCCTACATTTGAATTGGTTCCCTTTGCCTTCTGACATGTAGTGCAATTATCCACAAATCTCCTTACATCCACCTGCATTTTGGGCCAAAAATAGAATCTCCTAACCTGCTCCAAAGTTTTGTCAATTCCAAAATGTCCATCGAGACTCCCATAGTGCTTCTCCCTTATCAAATTGGCTCTCATAGAGCATAGAGAAATTTGGCACACACAATTGAGCCCCTTTGAAAAGCAAACCATATTGTAATATAAAATTATAAAACTCACTATGAAAAGTATTAGAAAACTAATTACAAATAGCAAAGGCTTCCTTGAAATTATGCACAGGGGCTTCACTTAATGAACCTAGGTTATATCACGTGTGTTCATGACATACTAAAGAATCCTCCTATTTTTAAAAAATATTATCCTAAACTCCTTTTTTGTCACTGCCTCCCAATACACAACCTGAATTCAAAACCCCCATATTTTCACCAAATATTGCATTTTTTCATAGTCTGATTTAAAACCCCCCTATTTTCACTAGATAGGTAATATAGTGAGATCATTTTTTGGGATATTAAACCCCCCAATATGAATGTAGATGATATGATATTGCTTAGCCAGTGACACCCCTGTGAAATAATCATCCTCCTGATACATACCTTTTAGAGCATCTATTCCAACACTTTGTAGTTGGATGTCTTGCACCATGTGTGAGAATATACTAAGGGAATTTGCAACCTTGTTTTCTTGTCCCTTATTGTGTTTGATGGTGAAGGTATAGGCCTATAAATACTCCACCCAATTCATGTGGCTAAGGTTCAACTTGTCTTGGCTGTTTAGGAAATTGAGTGCATGATTGTTAGTGAATACTATGAACTCCTTTGGTAATAAGTAGTGTCTCCATTTCTTGAGGGCTTGTACCATGGCATATAGTTCAAGGTCATATGAGGAATAATTTCTCTTGGCTTCATTCAACTTCTCATTGAAGAAAGGTATTGATCTCCCCTCTTGACTCAAAACTGTACCTATTGCTTAACCACTTGCATCACATTCAATAGTAACCAATTTATTGAAATTAGGTAACATGAGGATTGGTTGTTGAGATACCATCCTTTTCAAGTATTCAAAACCTTCATTTTCCTCATTTATCCATTAGAAACTTACCCCTCTTATCTCCTTTAATAGTATCAATGATAGGTGGAAAAACATGATTGATTTTTTTAATTATTTTTTTATAAAAGCTTATAAGACCATGAAAGCTTCTTACCTCTGATGCCATTCTAGGTGTTGGCCAAGTAAGGATGGCTTCAACTTTAGAAGGATCCATATTCAAACTTCCTTTTGTTGTGACAAAGCCAAGATACACCAATTCTTCTTTCATGAAAGTTCACTCTTTTGAAGATTGATCATCAATTTCTCTTCATGTAGCCTTCTTAGAACCATGTAAAGATGATTTAAATTCTCCTCCTTAGACTTGATAAACACAAGGATATCATCCAAATAGACAACAACTAACTTGCCAATGAAAAGTTTCAATACCCCGTTCATTAATCTCATGAATGTTCTAGGGGCATTGGAGAGTCCAAAAGGAATCACCATCCACTCATATAGACCCTCATTGGTATGAAAATAAGTCTTCCATTCATCTCCTTCCCTTATTCAGATCTGATGATAACCACTCTTCAAGTCAATCTTGAAAAAATAGCAAGCACCCCTAGACAATCCATTATATTTTCCATTCTAGGCATTGGGAACCTATACCTAATACTGATCTTATTTATAGCCCTAGAGTCAGTGCACATCCTCTAAAAACCATATTTCTTAGGGGATAATATAGTAGGTACGACATATGGGCTTAGGCGTTCCCTAATGAGGCCTTTCTCCAATAGTTCTTCTACTTGTTTGTTGATCTCTTCATTTTGGGCAGAGGTCATTTTATAAGCAACCTTATTTGGTAAAGTGGCACTAGGGATCAGGTCAATATGGTGATTGATATCTTTGATTGGAGGAAAAGAACTTGGTAATTCATCCACTACAATGCCCTTATATCTCTTCAACAAAGTTCAGACTTCACTAGGTATGACATCTAGCTTATTAGTGGACAAAACTGATCTGCACTTAGGTCTGATAATCAAATAAAATCCCCACCCCCCTTCATCCTTCAAGGACTTCAAAAAATCCTTTTCTTCTACTATCATAACACTAGATCCAATCTTCCTATCAAGCCCTTCATCCTGTAGAGGTGTCAAAGTGAAAGAAGTGCCATCTTTCTCTATTACATATACATTTTTGTGGCCATCATTCTTGGCCTTTCTATCATACTTCGAGGGCCTTCCTAGTAGCAAATGACAAGCATCCATAGGGATGCTGTCAAAAAGGATGTTATCCTTGTATCACCCAATGCGAAACTCCACCCAAACCTACTCATTCACTAATATTTGTTGAAGCTTGCTAAACCAAGACATCTTATAGGGTATGGGATGAGGGAGTCTCTTCAAATTCAGTTTCTCAACCATTTCCAAGGAAACTAAATTATCAGTAGATCCTAAGTGTACAATCACCTTGCATACTTTACCATGTGACTTGCAGGTGGTCTGGAACAAAGCATTCCTTTGTGGTTCTTCCTTAGTGGTAGGCACCTTGAGGAGAGTCAATCTCATCATTAGACTTTCACCAACTTTGGGAGCAACATGTTGAGAGGGTGAGTTCACACTTGGAAATATTCTTCTTGCACAATTTGAGTCCTCCTTTCTCCATCATAGGAACTTGATGCTTGTTTGTCTGGGCACTTGAAGGTTGGGTGACCAAACTAATTGCAGTTTAACACCTTCCAAAGAAGGCATTAGAGCCTCTACCTTGCCCATTGAATCTACCTCTCCCATTAGGCCTTCTTCCCCTAAAGATTCCTCTTTGGTTAATGCTCAGTGCTAGATTCATCTCATGGTTTGAAGGACTGTCTTCTTTCTCCAAAGGATCCTCTGCCTCTATGGTTCTTTCCTCTTCCTCTTCCTTGCTACTCATGCTTCCTTTTCAACTTCTCTTCTACTCTACATGCTATTTGGAAACACTCCTCAACTGTCCTAGGAGTGATTATGCTTATCTCATCTTGGATGTTGAATCTTAGGCCATTCAAGTACCTAGCCACCTTTTCCCTCTCATCTTCCACATGACCAAACTTGATACTAAGTCTATGGAACTCCTCAGTATAGGCTGCATCCAAATCTCTTTGTTTCAAGTTATGCAACTTCCTAAACACTTGTACTTCATAACCCACAGGAAATAATTATGCCTTCAACTTGGACACCCTTCGGTCCCATGATTTTATCATTGATTTTTTATTCTTCACCCTCTCTCCCTGGATGTAATTCCACCATGTCAAGGCATATCCCTTCAACTTGGTCTTGGAAAACTTGACCTTCTTGTCCTCTTCAATCTCTTTGCACTCAAAGTAATTGTTTAGAGAATCCAACCTCTCTATCACTTCTTTATTATCCATCTTTCCCACATACATAGGCAGGTCCATCTTCACATCAGAGGTCTCTCCCCTCATAGTCTTTAAAGCATTAATAAACCTCCTCTCTTTAGGAGCCATCTCCTCTTCACGAGGTCCTTTAGGAGGGTTCCCACTTTCACCCTCTTCTTCTTCGGGGTCACTCTCATCTTTAGTTCCCCTGCTCCTTCTCTCTCTAGCTTTTAATGATTCTAAATCCTCTCTTGGGGATTTCAAATCCCTAGCAACCATTGACCCAACCTTTGGAGGCATCTTCTCTCCACAAGTTCAACCGACTTCTCTTCACACTTTAAACTTTCTTTTTCCCAATCAAAACCTTTGCTTTGATACCACTTTGATGTAGAGGTAGGAGGATGGTTAGGATCTTCTGCAAATAGGTTTCAAATCACCAAGGTAGACATTCATATAGGGAGGTCTTTCTTCCAACTCACCTACCTTTCCTACTAGGTCTCCTAAACATAGACAAATGGACTCAATTTGGTGTAGGATTTCAAATGGCTTAGGACATCAAGGGAAGTATTCCAAAACATATTAAGGCATACAAACAAACACATTCTATGCATTGGCAAGGTTATCTAGAATGTATAATGATGTGACACTTCACAACCACCCAAACTACTAGTAGCCATCCTTTTTAGGACTAGTGAAAAAAACTCCCTATCTAGCCCCCTTATCCAAAATATGAAACTAAAAATGAATACTCTTTTTAGAGCCCTAAATAATATCTCGAAGTGACTATGGGTTGTTTTGGGACTTGTTTATCAAAAAAATTGTTTTCTATCGCCACATTAGGACCCCAACTAGCCCTCTTTTCCAAAGCAAGTACTGTAATCTTGCACTCCACCACTCAACCAATGGATATAAAAAGTGTAAAAAATAACCGAACCAAAAGATCAATAGGTTTTGGGCACCCAAACAATCTGGTTTGCATCAGGTTCACTCAACTCTTTAAATTACCCTTATCTCCAAGCCCGTCACAAAGAGATGCCAGGCCTTGGGTTTCATTTTTCTCCCTCCATAATTGGTATCCTACCCTAAAAACAAAAGGAAAATTGAAAGGACATATAAATCTACCATTCCACTAGGTTCTGTCCTTTTACCACGATGGAATGTGGATTTATTGACATTTTAGTGGCGAAACCCTGGTTTGTGAGGGTTTGAAACCCGTTTTCACTAAACTGCTTATAACTCCCTCAATTATCAATGGAATCGAGTCTAACTAATGAAAAAATGAATTTAACTCACCCCTCTACCAAAATCAGTGAGAGTTAGTAAATATTCAGGCTGTACAAAGAAGTACAATTCACTACAACGTGAGGAAAACTGTTAATTTGTAGGAAAATCAATGGTCTTCTTCCTAAATTCACTTCCAAACTTGAACAACAACCTTACCTCTACCACAAGGAGTCTATTTGAACATGTGGTAACCAATTTGCAATGGTCCCCAACCAATTTTCAAATGGGTGACCATTGGGTTACAAATTACATCTTTTGCAATAAAAACTTGCAAAGTTGCATAACAAGTTTTGCAAGATTGTGACAACTTTGCTCCAACTTGACCAATTGACCCCAAATGACTTGAAAGAATCCTAGACACACCTAAGAAGGCCAAATAAGCCTGATTAGATCATTTTTCAATCCTACTTGACACCTTGTTACCATTTCACCCAATTTCATGGCAACATTTGCTCATATAGGGCTAATAACTAACATGACTACTCAAATGAGTTCAAACTCATTACAAATGTAAGACCTTATTAGACCAAAAATATGACACGAGACATGGAAAAAAAATTAACAATCCTCATGGAGGAATGACAACCATTGGATAATCCTACACCATTTCAAGAGTGTTATTTTGTAATCAGCATATATTGACATTGGATTATTAACACCAATATTGTAGATGCTATTGATGATACCATTTCATTACCAAAAATCTTGTAATCCTTCAAGATGCACTAATCCAATAATTTCTCTTAAGAGTATTGAGAGTGAAATTTATTAAAATTTGATAGGAACATACATGTAATCTATAGAACTGATATTTTTTTTGTCGAAACCTAAAGATGAGCATTGGTTTAATCCACAAAATTCTCTATTAGTTCCTTCAAATTTTGATAGATTTATTGCTATGGAGAAAATCTAATTTTTTTGATTGGGTAAAACAGGTTTTGAAGGAGCCTTGAAACTCTTTACAAGTAAATTTTACAAGAAATTGGAACCCACAAATTGATAGAAGATCAACAAATAAAAACAACAACCAAAAAACAACACAAGAAAAAGATAGGAAAATAAATGACTTGTCTACAAAAGAACAAAGATAAAGCCACCAACAAACTCAACTCTCGAAAGCAAGCATCGTGGGTTTTGATGAAAATAGATTTAATACTGGGCAGACAACTGAGAGAGGGTGGGGGGGGGGGGGGAATCAGTTGTCTCAAAAACTCACATAAATATTAGCAACACATTAAGAACACACATAACACTAATATTTTTGACATGGAAAACTCGGTCAAGGGAAAAACCATGATGGGAACAAACCCACAATATAAGTATACTCTGTTAGAAGTATATAATGAATACAATTGGGAATGCACATGCATTCAGGGACACTTCCTAGAGCTCACCGCTTAAAAACAACAAGGGCTACAACCCAGGGAAGACTCATTGTCTTACAAACAGATTCAAATCACGTCTGGAAGATAATGAACTAAAAGAATAGCATCTCCTTATGCCTGGTTATAGTTCTGATTAAGAACATAACAACTTCTTTTCACACTTCTCTGTTTCCAAAAGATTAATACATTATTCGCTCATACACAACACTCTCATCCACTGCATTTCTCAATTACAAAGATATTACATTTATTTATACATGGCATCAACCTTGGAAACACTAACAAAGTTAGCTCAACACTCATCACCTAATTACAGAAATATAACCACACATGATACAATATCACATGCAAAGAAAGAAATGTTGGCTAAGACATAGCATGGACTCAAATCAATTGCCACACACAAACTACACCTCCAAGAATTATACCTTGAACATCCACAACACACTACGGACATCTGGTTGGCTAAAAACATGAAGAGCACTAACACACCAGAGAAAATAATGAATTATGCACTCAACAATCAATGCAGACCACCAACACAAAAGGAACACAATCCAGAAACATCCACAAGCATCATGAATTAGCACCACAACATCCACACCAATACTAATTACTAGAATCATTAGCATCATTATACCAAACTTCAAGAACAGTAACTTCAATGACTATCAACCTTGAAAAATAACTTGTGGAGCTCCAAACCATGAACCACTTGAATTGAAGATACACATCAATGTCCCAAACATTTCTCCAAATTTGCAGATCAAGATATTACAATGCAAAATAATGCAGATCAAAATATTGACACTCTGTCACCTCTGAACAACTGAAAAACCAACCACATTTCAAATGTCCATAAATCACTCAAATCTTCATGTGGACCACTAAAACCTGAATTGAATCATCTATAGGCAACCTTCTACAAACCCTTTAATCTGCAAACTCTAATCATCATCATGCTGATCAAACCAACTCACTGAACTCACTGAATCACTGACACATATAGAGAAATATGTTGACATGAATGACAACACATCTCTCAGATATCTCTCAAGCAGATATTTGCAGCATACTAACAACAATCTCCAACAAGTTTTAACAAGGCTCCCATAACCTTAGGACAAACAAGTAAAACACATATTACCCGTCGCCTACAAATTATAGAACATAAATAAATGAACCCAAGAAACCCTACTGAAACATTAAATCTCCCACCATCTCTAGCAAACCAAGTCTCCACATCAATAACATAGATCTATAATAGATGAAATAGAAACACCCTCGACATCCACCTCAATAGGATAAGATGAATGTCAACCAAAGGAAGGGAAGCCACAACCCCCTTATAGCATCTCCCACCAACTAACTAAACACTATCAACACATAAATGAAGACAAACAATAGTTTAATAACTCAAAAACAGGGGCAATTAAAGCCCCCAAGCAACTTCTCCCCACATATCCTGTAAACTACGTCTCGACCTCTATCAAAGACAACTCCAATTCAATAGAGGGTTCAAACACAAAACCAATAAGGATAAGTAAATAAAAACCACAACCCATCACCATTCCCTTCACCTCAATAGGAGATATAGAGTAATGGGACCCAAAAATCGTAGAAAGAGCCCCCTTGAAGCACAACCAAAAAAAAAACAAAAACTCCTAGCCAAAAATAAATTGCCAGAATGTGCCCTTGAAAATTAGCAGTAACGAACTAGCCAACACACAATGAGGAGAATCCAGAGAAAAGGGAGAGAAATCCTTTACCCACCGAGGCAAAATACCAAACATTAATGAAATGACCCTCAAGAACCAACTATGGGCCACCAAAATCTGAAACCTCAGACACAAGAGCTGCATGAATAGAATGTAAGAGAACAAGAAACATATCTACCACAATATAGAGAAGGGAAGGAAACCTCGACCAAAATTCCCCTATGCAACACCTATGAAAGAGGAAACCACCACAAAAAAATGGAGCAAAAAAAAACTTCACATGAAAAGCTAATAAAGAAGAGCAAGCCCCCTCCACCAAGAATCCCTTACAACCAAAACCGACCCTACCACAAACCAAGGTCACCACAACAACATCATTAAGGATGAAGACCAAAGAAACAATAACTGTAAAAGCACCATCCCTAGAAACCCTAACATCTCCATCTAGTAAAGAATAAGATGTCGGGGCACAAGACACAAAAACATCTCCAAGGACGAGGACAAAAGAAACAACAAAGGGACAAGGAGAACTAGATAAGGAATTATTGCCCTTTGCCAAGACTCCTAAAATAGGATCTGGACAAGAAACTTGCAGCTGAGAATCCACACCAATAGACTCTCCTCTACCAAAACATAGAGCCCAAAACACACCACCCATTGGGAGGTCAAACCAAGAAACACCAACGATATCAACATCATGAAAGATGACAACAACAAAAACATCATCAATATCAATTGAAACCCACACCAGAGACCCCACACTGACCAACTTTGTTCTGTAAATAAAAAACAAATCCCAAACCACACTACACACCAAGAGATCAACCCAGGTGATGACAACAACAACAAAATCCTCATTAATGATAACAACATCAACACCATCATCTTCATCTGAATAAGCCTCCCCATCACCTATAGCACATTCATTGCCTCCAAAAACCCTAGCCCCTTCAAAAATCTCACCCTCACTCATTCCATTCCCCCTAATCATAAAAAAAAATGTTACAAAAAGGGTTAGTTTTCTTTAGTGTTAGGGTCTTTAGAATATTATCTTGTAATGCAAACCTTGTTGAAGTAAACCAAAGGAACCAAAAATATAGTTGGGTTGGTAAATTCTATTAGTGTTATCATTTTTGTACCTAGGCAGCCTAATCCTTTTGATCTACATTAGTCTGATGATGTACCTTAAGATCCCTATGAGTGAAAAATATCGAACTTTGATAAAAATATTTTTACGGTCTATGATATTTTCTCTAAACCTACAACTAGTCATTAGGTCAACATATAAAAATCTCTCCTAGTTTTTCTACTCCTAATGGCTTTCTATGGTGTCTATAAATGCAATACTATTTAATCGTTAGTTTTATTTACTGTTAGGGTCTCCAAAGTGTTATATTTCAATCCAAACTTTGTGACCTAATTAATAGTGCTAAGATATATGGGTAGGATAGTAGGTTTTACTAGAGGCATTATTTTATTACCTATGAATCTTGGCCCTTCTAGAATAAATCCATTTGATAATTTATTTTAAGATAACTAAGAGAAAAAACTTTCAAACTTTGATGAGATTTTCCTTAAAAATATGTTGCACCCAAAAATATTTCATAAAAACATATAGGTTTAGAATTAAGTTTATATAAAAAGATACTTTCTCAATTTTATCAAGTCTTGATTATTTTTGCAAAGTAGTAGGGAGCACAATATTGTAGAAGTATTATTTTACTTCATTATTAAGGTCTCAAGAGTGTTATCTTACGATTTATACCTTAGAATTGAACTAAAAGTAACAACATGTTTGGATGGGTTGGTAGATGATATTAAATGAATCTTTATTTTCTAGGCAATGATATCCTTGTAGACTATATTTTTCTAATGATGTCCATTAAGAGCCCTAAGAGAAAGAAATACAAAATATTGAGATAAACATTCTTGTAGTCTATGACAACTACAAATATTCTTATAAATTAGATAAATATAGATTTATTTATTTTTTTCATCCAACTCATGATAGTTTTCTTTTGTTGGAAGTGAATGTAAATTTACAAATGATTAAGATTTTCTTCAATGTTAATGTCTTGAGAATACTCTCTTAGAACCCACACTTCTTGAAACAAAAATGATAACACCAATGCATCTAGGTGAATTTGTAGATAATAATAAAGGCATAATTTCATTTCCCATTAATCCTAATTCTTGTAGGCTACATTGGTATGATGTTGTCTCTTAAGAGGTCTATAAGTAAAAACTATTTAAACTTTACTTGCAAAGTTCTTGTAATCCATGGTACCTACACATGTTTGATTTGAGCCTGTAGTTGGATATAATTGTCACAATATAAATAAATCTCCTATTTTATCCTAACCACGAATGATTTTATTACAATGGTAGTAAAACCAAGACTACAAAAGTGCTAATTTTTCTTAGTACTAGGGTATGGAGATCGTATCTTACAATTCACACATACTGCATTTGCTTATATATACTTATACATATGAAACATAAGGTAATTTTGTTAAAAAATCTCCTCTAGAATAATATTATAGATCTCTTATTATTTTTTATAAGCATTTATAAATAGATATTGGAGTTGAAAAAATGTAAAATAATACATATACATTATTATATGATTCTAGTGTTATTTTGTGAAAAAATGGAAAATTATTTTTAGTGTGTTACCAAGGAAATGAAAATACTATGGGTAACCTCCATGAATATCTTTCACCACTTGTCTATTATTATAATGGGGAAGTATTGAAGAATCATCCACACTTACATATATTGTGATGAGTTTAAAGATCAATGTATCAAAATTTGTAGAAAGTAATAATTTGAAAGACTATACTAGGTTGAGACTGAATATAATAATTAGGATTTTGTAGCTTTCTTACATCCTTAACTATTAAAAATAACTATTGGAAAGTGGAAAATAGTTTTAGTTTTTTTTTTTTTTAAACATCCATATCAATTATATTATGCTATATTTAAATGATAGTATGAATATCAAATTCATTTTTTACATGCTTTCACTTTGCAATGTGAATAGGCTATTAGTTTTTATTCACTTCCCTTCTTCTTAAGCCTTAGGTGAAAATATAATTACTGAAAAAAATTATGGCTGAGAGAAAAAAATATAATATTTGATGGTAACACTAATTTAGATGAAAAGTAAAGAATAAAATGAAACAATCAAGTCTTCGGATGTGTAGTGTCACGGTTAAAACACTTCATTAGTGAAATGGCTATCAAGGTTCAAATGCCTGCTGGGCCATTGAGCTTGTGGTTTGATCAAGTGAAGTGTGGGGATGAAGTCCCCCATTTGTGGCCTCATCGGTTCATAGCTCCAAGTCAAAAACGTTTCATGTGGAGCCAAAGGGCATGTCATGCCAATGTCACTAGTCATGTTAAAAAGTTTACCAAGCATAGAAAATAAAAAAACGGAGCAATGAAGAAATAGAAAGATATAAGAGTTCCATTTGCCTCAATTAAGGAACATTTAGAAGGAATTAAATATATAGATGCTAGCCAATTTTTTATTTTTATGTCTTATACCAAATAGAACTGTTGGTGTAAATAATCATTCATCATGGATATTATTACACTATACTTAAGTTTACTTAGGAAATGTATTTCATAGTAGTTTGGGTATGAGATAATTGGTTGTTTGTGCCACATTGGGATAGTGTGTGTAGGATAAATTCCACCTTTTATGGTGTTGATCTTGTTACTACTTTATCATATCCACTTATTGTGGAGTGGTAATTCCACCGTCGGTGGGCAATCCACCTCATGTGGAATATTTTATTGTTTCTCCTACCTACCACACCTATTTTCTACCTACCCTTGTATCTTATTGAGCCACATGTCATGTTAGTGTGATCACATATCCATATAACCTTGCCTATATATGCAGGCTCATCTACATTGTATGAAACATCTTTTTTTATCTATTAATGAGAATACAGTTTATTCTTGTCCTAAATTTTGTCTCTACTTTGTACATTTCATTGAGCTCTTGATCTTGGAAAAATATCACATAGTATTCGAGCCATCAAAGCGTCATTGATTCGTCCTTGAGAGGCATTATTGCGACGTCAAGAGGCAGATCTGAGGAGCAACATCTTTTGGAGGCGTCCTAGACTAGATCTGACCTCACAATTGCGTCCAGGTGGCCGTTTCCAAGAATTTTGACTATAAAGTCGGCCTATTTTGGTGAGAGAAATTTTTTCGCCAATTTTGCTATATTTGTACGAATTTCAAATTTTTTCTTTTTTCCGAAAAAAAAATTTCAGAAATTTTTTGAAAAAAAAGACGAAAGGTTTTTTTTTTGAAAAAAATAAAAATAAATAAAAAAACAAAAATATTTTTGGGGGTCCGAAGACACCCCCCCCATGACCTATTGTAC
Organism: Cryptomeria japonica; assembly: GCF_030272615.1. NCBI lineage: Eukaryota > Viridiplantae > Streptophyta > Pinopsida > Cupressales > Cupressaceae > Cryptomeria > Cryptomeria japonica. Next base: position 202,751,686 of record NC_081409.1, read on the forward strand.
TGCGGGTTCCATGTACTTGCAGCTGCCACCATACTTTTCTTTCACTGCCCGACGACCTTGGAGCTTTCCGGCCACTGCAAACCCCGTCCACCGATGTGTTCAACCCTACTAGCACCTTCCGGCCCCCCACAGTGTAGTTGGCATTCGTTCCCCTCACCATTGACAGACTATCCGACGACTCTCCCCGCCGGAAGCCCCTTCACCGCCAACGATTCTCACCAAACTTATAGGCTTGACTCCTCCTAGCACCGACACCTCCACCACCGACATACTCCTTTCCGACGGATCTCCTCCCCGCGTTCTGTCTCCCGGCAGGCCACTCCAACAACGTCTGTTGGGCCCCACCGCCACACGGCCGCCACGTGTCACCTACACATGCCATGTCAGCTCTGCCATTTCAATAGTCCACATCATCCGTCCGCATTGTACGAACGCCACACAGACAGGGAGGTGAGGTTTTTGCAATGGCTAGATGACCGTCAAATTTAGGCTTGCAATTTGCCGACGTCATCAATTTTTTGAAATTTTTGCAGGCCCCTCTCCTTGAGCTTTTTGATTTTACAGTTCAACTTCAAATGGCCATATCTTGCTCATTTTTGCTCCTTTTTTTGTGCAATGTTTTTTGAAATGGGCTAGAATTTCGTGTACTTTGTCGTGGTGGTATTATTTTTTGATTTTGATGGATAGAGTTTTCCGAAATCTCAATTTTTGGTGACTATACCTGTCCAATCCTCATTTCTACAAGTTCCAAGACTCCGTTTGGGCTCATACGAACTCCTTTTCAGGTACCATTTTTTTTAAAGTGCATACTTTTTCATCTACTCTCATAATATACTATCAGTTTGTAGAAATTGTGGATAGAAATTGTACTTTTAGCATATGGTCTTTTTTAGCCAATTTGGCACTTGTATTACATAGATCTATCTTGTTGCTCTTTTTCTTTGTAGTTCTCAGCCTATTGGGACAGTTGTAAAAAAAATCAGAAGTCCACCTTTTCATTGTTTGCAAGTGGCCTATTGCACACACACTACATATAAAGTGCCAAAATCATCATTTTTGGGAGGTACTTTGATTGATTAATTTTGGGGGGTGTCTCTTATGCTCTTGTGTTCCTTCCTTTTTGATGCTATGGGTTCTTCTAAGTTTCCTCTCTTAACTCCTCATAATTATGCTTCTTGGAAAATTGCATGGAGTAAACTTATGGAAAAAGGACTAACTCATTATATTGATGGAACTATTGTTGCTCCCGCTGATCCTAAGGCTGATCCTATTGGTCATTTGGATTGGCTCACAAAAAATATCATGGCAATTGGTACCTTAAGAAAGTATGTATCAAAGGATCTCATTTTTCATGTTGAAAAATGTACTCTAATCAAGGATGCTTGGCAAAAGTTTCAAGACTTGTATCAAGTTGATGAGATTAGGGGATATCAGATTGATAGTAATCTCACCATGTTAGATCCCAAGAGATTTGATACTATACAAGATTATGTCACTAAGGCAAAAGAGTTGAGGGCACAACTCAAGGATTGTGGCATTGATAAGAAGGATACTCAATTGATCTTCAATTTGATGGGCAAACTTCCACAAGAATATGCAACATTTATTTCTAGTTTCCAAACCCATAGGATGACAATGGGTTCAAGCTACACAATGCCTACATTTGATATTTTCACCGAAATGTTGATGATGGAACAAAATAAGTTGATAAGAATGGGCATTATTAAGGCTTATAAGTCTCAAGAATTAGTGGCAAATCAAGGGAACAAAGGAAATGACAACTCAAACAAGAAGAAATGGCAATCAAAGGCTAAGGACAAAGCACCATCTTGTCCACAACAAGGAGATTCATGCTCTTCCAAGAGGGACGATTCACCAAAGAGGGAGAGACCTACTTGTGCCTATTGTAAAAAGTTTGGTCATGAGGAGTGTCATTGCCATTCGAAGAATATTGATGAGCTCACACACATCCTCAAAAAACACAACATTGATTTGCCTAATGCCTACAAGAAGGACAATTCATCAACTTCCACTTCCTCACATTCAAAAGGGAAAGGGAAAGCATTCATGGCTTCTACAAGTGGGAAGACTCACTTTTTTGGGACAAGAAAAGGAAAATCTCTTTGTGCTACTACAAGTTATGATTCAGGGAGATGGCTTCTAGATTCAGGGGCTTCTCATCATATGGCATCTTCACACTCTATGTTCTCTTCATTTGAGCCTTGCACCATGCCACAAATTTTGATGGGAAATCATACATACTTGGAGATAACTCCTTCAATGATGTGTTGTGTGTACCCCACTTGAAAAACAATCTCCTTTCCATCTGTCAAATTACACATGGCGCAACTAAGAGAATTGTGGAGTTCACACCCGAGTCAGTTTTTATTAGAGACTTGGAGACTAGGGCTATCATTGCGACTGGGGTAGTTGATCATGCATCTCGGTTATACTCCTTTTCAGATTTTGTTGATGATAATGATTTCACATATGATGATTCTACACATGATGATCACACTTCTTGTGATGATTTAGATTTTGAGGAGAACTTTGGGTACTTAAACTTGGCGAATCTCACATGTGACCCCGTTCTTGAGCCTTGTGTTTCATCTCCTCCTCTTGATATCACATCACCTATTGCACCTGATGATGCGGATAGTGTGACAGTTTTGCCTTCATGTGATTCAGTACAATAGGATATTCATTGTCTTCCAGCTTCAGTTTCATGGGATGAGTACTTGACAGACATTGCAGGTTTGTTTGTGGAATCCTACATTGCATATTTGGGAGACATCATTGATGATATTCATCTTCTCTTTGATGAAGATAATCCTTCTTTGATTGTTGTGAGGGAACACTCTAACCCTCTTGTTCATTCTCTACATGATCATTCTTTCGAGGTTGACATGATTGTGGATACTTATGTACAACAGTTGGAGGAGGTCTCTTTATCCTTTGAGAAGACATGTGAGTCTTTAGGACTTGTTCTACATTCATCTCCCCTAGATCTTGGAGTGCCTTTTTCAGTAGTGTGGAGCAGTTTACCACCTTTGGAGAGGGTATCTTTTAACATCAAGATAAGGACACTTGAGCAGTTTTCAGAGATTCCATTCATCATGAGTTATTTTCATATATCTTCCCTTGATGATTGGGGAGACTTCATGGATACACCTTTGGTTTTGTTTCTTCCTAAGGGGAGGAATGTTGTTCGATGTTCATGGAGTAGTTTCTTCATACATCATTGAGCTTCTATCATTGGTGCAAATTCTACATTGAGGGGGGGCTACCTAGCTTCTCTTCTTCCCTTCTTCTCTCATATGGGGGGGACTTTTTCCTCACATGGGGTTTTGTTCCTCACATGCTTCTATGAGAGTTCTCTTGTATAGTTTTCATCTCTCTTTTGGGTGAGGGTTTTTCTCTCTTTCCCTTCTTTGTGAGAGATTTCATTGCATGGATTTGTGTGTATTTGCATTTGTAAATGGGTACCTAACATGGCCTCGTAGTCAGGACCCATCTTGCATTACTTAGTTGCATTGTAGACTTAAGTGCATTCCCCTAAGTTGCACTTAAGGGGGAGTTTTGGTGCAAATAATTATTCATCATGGATATTATTTAACTATACTTAAGTTTACTTAGAAAATGCATTTCATAGTAGTTTGGGTATGAGACACTTGGGTGTTTGTGCCACATTGGGATAGTGTGTGTAGGATAAATTCCACCTTTTATGGTGTTGATCTTGTTACTACTTTATCATATCCACTTATTATGGAGTGATAATTCCACCTTCGGTGGGTGATCCACCTCATGTGGAATATTTTATTGTTTCTCCTACCTACCACACCTATTTCCTAGCTACCCTTGTTTCTTATTGAGCCACATGTCATGTTTGTGTGCTCACATATCCATATAGCCTTGCCTATATATGCAGGCTCATCTATGTTGTATGAAACATCTTTTTTTTATCTATTGATGAGAATATAGTTTATTCTTGTCCTATATTTTGTCTCTATTTTGTACATTTCATCAAGCTCTTGATCTTGGCAAAATCTCACAAGAACAACTTTAGAGCTTCAGTAATTCTAATATGCACATGGACAATAATAATGAAGCCTATATGGAGCTAGAAATGCACTACAACAATGAATTATAAGGCTTAGAAGGATACAAATATATAGCACAATGAGAGTTTAATCTATTCAAATATATAAAAATGCTAAGTTGTGATCCACTAATATTTATTCATCACTCAAAATTAAAAGGAATTGAGGGTTTTGATATCAAATCTAAATGCGTATTTTATTGTTGGTATTTTGGATATGTTGATATGGTTTTGTCATTGATGTCAACACCTATCATCACTTGTCAACACTTATCAACACTTGGAGATTTTGGTTATGTTCACCGACAAGTCAGAGACTTATGCACAGTCACCGGTATTTGGTTCACTAGCAGATTTATTGTTCACCGACACTTGGAATGACTTGGAGACTACTTGGTTATGTCGAAGACATTATTTGATCACTTGGTTTTGGTGATTTGGCTAATTGCTTATTCGGGTTTGTATATTTGTTGTTACCAACAAATAGATCCAGGAGATGCATCGGCAGGCATATCTATTCCAGATCAACACGACATGTTATGGAGATGATTTATTATTATTGTAAATGCATTGAGCCGACATCATGCATCAGATATTGATTTATTTGTTATTGAAATTATTGTAATATCTTTTAGTGAGCCGACCTATTCAATTGGTCTTAGGTTATGGTATAAATGTAAGATCTCATTTGTGAGATTGATAAGCGACTGGGAAAAAGGATTGTAATAAGATATATGCGAAAATAAGCAGAGCTATACACACAAACATCATTTGAAGGTTGAAGGAAGGTTTTTGTGAAGGCAATTAGAACTAAACCGGTACTGAATCCAACATATGAAGATGCTATTTTATGCAGTACATTATTATTGGATTTAACCATCCAATTGTAGTTAGTGTGACTCTCATATTGTGATTGAGCAGTGAGCTCTAGGCAGCTAGCCTTTCTGCATGTGCAGAATCCATATTGTACACACATACTATCTGCAGTAGTATCATTTGATTGTGGGTAAGGCTTCCCATCGTGGTTTTTTCCCTTACAGGGTTTCCACGTACAAATATTTGTGTTATGTGTTGTGGATGTTGTTATCTTTCTATTTCATGCATTAATCTTTACCGATACTACAATTAACTGATAAAATTGTCTACCGACATAAAGTTTGGTTTACCGGTATTAAGCATTAAGTTTTGGCTAAGTTAATTTTGGTTGAATTTATTAGACAACTGATTCAGCCCCCCCCTCTCAGTTGTCTCTGGGACCTAACAATTAGTATCAAAGCTTAGTCCTCTTTTTGCAGAAGTTTAACAGCTTGAGGAGATCCAATATCTTCTAACTATTTTAGGAAGGACAGTCCGAAACTTGATGGAACTAACTATGGCATATGGAAGATTAGGATGGAGACACATTTGATTGCATTGGAAATGACATATGGGATGTTACAAAGAATGACTATACTGCTCCTACTCAAGGTCAACCTAATCCACCTAACTTGGCTAAAGATGAAGAAAATGATTGCAAAGCAAGAGAAGCACTTTTGAGCGCATTATCAGATGAACAAGTCATGGGATTGTCAGACAGATCTACTGCTAAAGCTATTTGGGACAAACTAGAAACATTGAATGAAGGAGATTCCATAGTCAAAATTGCAAAACTTGAATGCTTCCGGGTCAAGTATGAAAGCCTGAAAATGGAAGAAGAAGAAAGAATTTATGCTTTTATGGAAAGAGTAAATGAAGTTGTTTTAGGTATACATTGTTGTGGAGGAACCTTAAGTGAAGATGAGATTGTTTCTAAAGTTTTAAGAACTTTGCTACCAGCATATAAAATGAAAGTTACTACTATAAATGAATTGAGAACATTGCCTAATGCATCAGTATCTAGAGACACTTTGGTTGGAAAACTTTCAACTTTTGAACTTGAGGAATTTGGTCCTGTTACTACTATCAAGTTAGATCTAGCTTTCAAGGCATCATCATCATCTGCAACATCATGATGATCATCATCATGTGATAAATTTGATTGGAAAGCCTTCTATGCAAGAGAACTTGAAGAAAGCAGGAGAGAAAATGAAGAACTTGAAGAAATTGAAGCACTATTTGCAAGGAAAATGCCTAAAGGTCCAATTGGAAATAAGTATGAAGGTAAATCACCCTTTAAATGTTTTAACTGTAATAAGATTGGTCATATGGCTTCTAGATGTCCTAATAGACATGCAAGATTAAGAGAAGAAGCTAAAAGAACATATAAGCCTAACCCTGATTATCAGAAATACAAGTTTAAGAGGAATAGAGACAAGTCTTGTTATTATGCTGATGAAGGAGTTACTGATGATTCTGATGAGGATCCGTCAGACAATGGATGGACTTTTGTTGCTATAACAAAAGATCAACCGACACCTACTGTTCAACCGGTAGAGTAGGCCGTGATAGCTAAAGTTGAAGATAAGGATGAATGGATTATTGATTTAGGATGTTCACATCACATGACTGGTGACAAGAGTAAATTCTTAACCTTTTAGGAATACAATGGAGGTCTAGTAAGATTTGGAGATGATAAAGCTTGTATGATAAAAGGAAAAGGCACTATATCTTTTGATGGTAAGCACAATACTGATAATGTTTACTATGTTAAATGTTTGAAGCATAATCTTTTGAGTGTTGGTCAATTAGTTGAGAAAGGATTTCAGTTACAATTCAAGAATGGTAAATGCAAAAACTTAAACAAAACTGGTTTGGAAATTGCAACTAGTAATCAGACTAGAGGTAATATCTTTCATTTGAACAATAATGAGAAAGCATGTTTGATTGCACATATTGATAAAGTTGGTTATGGAATAAGAGACTTTGTCATGTCAATTTTGATTTCATTGTGAAAATTAGTACAACTAAGGCAGTAAGAGATTTACTTAAGATTGTTAAACCTCACAATCCGGTATGTAAGGAATGTCAATTTGGAAAGCAAGTTAGAGCAACTTTCAAGAGTATTCCTGAGAAGTCTAATAATGTTCTTGATTTAATTCATACTGAGTTATGTGGTCCAACAAGAACTAGAAGTATACAAGGAGATATGTATTTTATGCTAATCATTGATGACTATTCTAGAATGTGTTGGGTTACTTTTCTCAGGGAGAAATCCGAAGCGTTTGGGAAATTCAAACTATTCAAGGTTATGGTAGAAAATGAAACCGGCAAGAAAATAAAATGTCTGAGATCAGATCAAGGAGGTGAATTCACATCTAAGGAATTTAATACATTCTGTGAAGTGAATGGGATTAGAAGACAATTATTAGCACCCCAGACATCCTAGTAGAATGGAGTTGTGGAAAGGAAAAACATAACTATCTTGGATGTAGCCAGAAGTATGATATCAGAAGCAAATCTACCTCATATATATTGGAGAGAAGCGGTCAATACAACACTTTATACATTCAACAGAGTTCACATCAGAGGTGAAACTGGTAAGACCCCACATGAACTATGGTTTGGTAATACTTATACTCTTAAATATTTTAGAATATTTGGAAGTAAATGCTATATTAGAAGAGATGAGTATATTGGAAAATTTGATCTTAGAAGTGATGAAGGAATATTTCTTGGTTATTCATCTAAGAGCAAGGCATATAGATGTTTTAACAAGAGATTACAAAAAATTGTTGAGAGTGCAAATGTGAAGATTAATGGACAGTTTAGAGGAAATTCAAGGTACACAGACTCTAAACCGGCAATCAGACTTTTATTGGCTTTTGCAGCACACAAGAACTACAAAGTATATCAAATGGATGTTAAATGTGCATTTCTGAATGGAGATATTGAAGAAGAAGTTTATATTGAACAACCTGATGGATTTTCTTTGACAGATAACAAAGACATGGTTTGTAGGTTAAGGAAAACTTTATATGGATTGAAACAAGCTCCTAGAGCTTGGTATGCTAGATTGGACAAATATCTTTTGAAGCTTGGATACACTAAAGGTAATGCTGATAAAAATCTATACTACAAAGTGACTAATGATGGCATCTTGGTTATTAAACTTTTTGTTGATGATATAATCTTTGGAGGAGAAGATGGTTTGTGTAAAGACTTTTCTAACAAAATGCAACAAGAATTTGAAATGTCTATGATTGGAGAGATAAAATTCTATTTAGGATTGTAGATTTCACAGACTGATAAAGGTATATTCCTATGTCAATCTAAGTACTTGAAGGAATTATTAAAGAAATTTGGCATGGAAAACTGTAAACCGGTAAGCACACCTATGATTACAACTGATAAATTATCTTTGAAGGATGAATCAACACCTGTTAATCCGACTAGATAGAAGTCTATGATAGGAGGTTTACTGTCTTTAACACAAACAAGACCCGATATTATGAATGCAGTATGTTTTGTTTCAAGATTTCAGAGTAATCCTAAATAAAATCATGAATCAACAGTGAAAAGGATTTTCCGGTACCTACAAGGCACTACAAATCTTGGTTTATGGTATCCTAGAGATGAAAATTTTGACTTATGTGCATACATAGATGCTAATTGGGCAGGAGATGTGGATGACAGAAAAATCACCACCGGCAGAGAATTTTTTCTTGGTAGCAGACTAATTTCATGGTTGAGCAAGAAACAGAGCTGTACAAGTCTATCAACAACATAATCAGAATATGTTGCATCAACAACTAACTGTACACAGGTATTATGGATCAAACAAATGTTGAAGGACATAAAGGTAAAATGTAAGGAACCTATAACTATTTACTCTGATAATATGGTAGTAATTGATATATCAAAGAACTCGGTATTTCACTCTAAGACCAAACATGTTTCTATCAAATTCAATTTTCTAAAAGAGAATGTTGAAGCAAAAGAAGTGAAATTGATTTATGTGAATACTAAAGAGCAGATTGCAGATATTTTTACAAAGCCTTTGCCTAAGGAGACTTTTGAATATCTCAGAGAGCAACTTGGAGTCCTACCCCCACCGATAGAGAATTGGACAGTTGATGATTGTCATGAACCGACATAATTAACAGAGAAATCTTTTTCCGGCTTTGATGAGGAGAGCTACTTCTTAGGGGGAGTAGTTGGTATAATAAGTTGGTATTTTGTATTTGAAACTGGTTTTTGTAATGCTTTGACATTTGATGTCAAAGGGGGAGAGATTAATATGGAAAAACACATTATCCCTTGGGGGAGAGTTTGTTACTTTGGGGAGAGATTGTTGGAGAGATTGATTACTCTTTGTATCTGTATTTTCATGTTTGGTTAATGATCTCTTTGGGAGATTGTTGGTTTTTGGTTTTTGGCATTTCTGTTTTGGCACTTTGATGGTTTTTCCATCTTGTGTTGCCATCAATGCCAAAGGGGGAGATTGTTGGTATTTTGGATATGTTGATATGGTTTTGTCATTGATGTCAACACTTATCAACACTTGGAGATTTTGGTTATGTTCATTGGCAAGTTAGAGACTTATGCACAGTCACCGGTATTTGGTTCAACTTCAACAAAAACTATTCAACTTCAACTCCAAAAAAGTGGCATTTCTATTTTCAATATCAAAAATGATTTAAATTTATGAAATGTAGAAATCTTGTAGTCACAATTAGGAGGGTCCTCAAGGAGAAAAATCCAAACCATGCAACAAGAGTAAACACAACAGAAGAAACACAATGCAAAATAGATTGAATCATATCATGAAAATCATTTACAATCTGCCGACAACATGCGGGCTACAAGATTCGACTCAATGGCCTGAGTACATACATGCTCAAATACAATATCGGTCAACTCTAGACCGCTCAATTACATTGATTTATATGATCAAGAGGGATCCGCCTTAGCCCAAGATGAAAAAATACCGATGAACAAGATGACACATGTAAAACCACTGGGTTAGCCTCTGCTAAAGAGAATCCTTTAGAAAATCTAAAGGATGAAGTGCAGGCCAGAGGGAAAGGTTGGCCTCACACCAAGGAATGTTGGAAACAATGAATTGAGGCTCTGCAAGCTACAAAAGGGATCCACAAGATTTACCAATAGAAAATAGGTCCAAGCAATTCCGGTGTTCTAGGCCAAAAAATTGACTTAGATTCGGAATGTGATAACTTGCCGGAAATAGATCCAAACATCCTGCAGACTTAGGATAAGGTAGATGAACATGTCCACAAACAAAATCTAGCTCTACAAGATCCAGTGAGAAAATGTAGAAAGAAATGCTGAAACTGCAAATTAGGAAACAAACTGAAAATAAATGTTTTTGGTTGATGCAAGATTGCCAAGAACTAGGGATGGTCCTGCATCAAATCTTCATGAAGTTTATGTCTATTATTTTTTTTTATATAGTGAAGGCAGATTTTTTATTCTTGAAAATTAAAAAGATAGGTGTTCTAGTTGAACCCTCCAAAACAAATCAAAACAACCTTATTTTTCTTTTATTTGTATTTTACAAATAGATAACATCAATATCTAGCGCATGGAAAAATAAAAAATATTTTGATATATATTTTCTCTGTAATAATGTTTTAAAGTCCAACATCCCAAAATTTGATAGTTTTCAATTGACCCCCCCCCGCTTTTGTCTAATAGACTATCATTATAAAAAAACCAATTATACCCTTTTGGAGAAGATTCTCTCAGCAGTGCATCATTTTTTAATAAAAAAATTATAATATGTTTTAATATTTATCCTCTAATTTCTAATCAACCCCCTTTTTAGTTTCAAAAAACTTCTTACATTATTTTAGAAAAAAACCATATTGAACACATCAAAACATAATTTGTTTTTATATGTTTAGAGTCATGACTTTGAGATCTACAAAAGGGTACTTTTAGAAATTAAAAAAAGCTCATATTGTCTGTAGAAAAATTTGGTGGAAGTGAAAAGTTACAATTTTTTTTGAAAAATGATGAGGTGGATGCCAAGTAGGTAGCCACATAGATAGTTCCAGTTGAAACTCTTCTATCTGAAAGGGTTTAGGCCAAAATCATATAAGTAAAAAATTTTCCGACCAAAACTCCATAAAGGAAATAATTTGAATTTGTGCTTCAATCGAAACCCTTTCGGTCCAAACCTTGTGGGCCCTATATAAGCCATGTGGTTTCGGTCAAAAGGGTTTCAGATGGAAGGGTTCTGGCTATAACCTTTTAGTTTCCCAAAATGTTACACAAGTTTGTGCTTTTACCCATAAATGTTTAAACAATTTCATATAGGTGTACAATGAGATGAATCAATCAAATATAAATATATTCCTACAAAGCCATATATGAATAGAATGATATACATTAACAAAAGACAAGTCTATGCCTATATTCTATAAAGACATACACAAAAAATTGGAGTCTTATTGAATAATCAAGAACTAATATCATCATTGAAACTCAGCCCATGCGAATCACACCACCAGCTATTAATAAAAATAAAAATATACACATTAGTATACAAAATATTAAATATAAAATAATATAGGTAAATAGTCACTTGCCACACTATCATAATCATTCTTAATGATTTTTTATTTTTCATGATTGAAACAAGGGATAGGTGCATAAATTGGAGTAATGATGTTGGTTCATATAAAAACTTATAACGACCTATATAAAAACAATAGAAGGTGATACCATTGTAGTAATACTCATCTCGATTTATCCACAAAGATAGGGAAGAGTCTCTAATTAATTGTCAATTAGAAACAATGGAACCTATGTGAATATAGTACAACAAAAATTATCTATATATATCGTAGAGTGCATTTTCTATATACATAATGATTATAAATACTAAAAGCTATGCTAGTGAAACTTAAGAAATGACTACTGTTACCAACATGTCTAGATGTGAAAGGTACACCATCCACTTGTTCATCATCAAATTTTTATCTTAAGAAAAACATTAATATATCTAAAATAAATTGGTACATATTATATTTAATAATTAAATACTATATATACTTGAGGAGTTGTTAAGTCTACAAAATTATGTGATGAAGTAGCATGAGATTTAAGATGCATTGTCTGACCTTGAAATTATATACTAGATACATAGTCTTGTAATTTTTTTTAATTTAAAATGAATTAATATATTTAATTATATAATTAAATTTGAAATATACCAAATTATATAATTTAATGTGAAATCACTTATGGGTTAATACTAAAATAATTTCTAGAAATACATTTGTCATGATTTTACTCTCGAACAAAAATAAGTGTGGCTCAAACTATGCATGGCATATTCTTCAAAGTTTAGAGGATCTTGTTAAGCTTGTGGAGCATCTTCTCATCTTATATAGTAGCCTAATTAGTATGTGCACTATATTTTGTATCCTCCATTATAGAGTATTGTAACTTATAACTACATACAAGCCTTCAATCATGAAAGTGTGTGGCGATACTTGAAACCTCAAAGGTTCATCATCATCACCTTGAGATAAATGTACACTATGTCGAACTAAGGATTGTGTCATTGAACTAATAGACTAGAGTATTTGCACCTCTACAATATCCTTCACAATTGAGGGGATTGTGACATGATAAATGGATCTTTGAGCAAGGGGTCTCACTATCTAGTCCTATACATAATGTGCTCCCTCTTTGTCTTGCATAAAGCCTTTTATATACCCTAGAAATCTTAGCTATTGAAATAATTTGAGACATCATTCAAGATAAACTTATAATAGATTTTTCTTAAGAAATATTGAGTTACTTCATGTTTATTACATGGGGGTTGGTCAAATATCATTGACCACCGATCCTAAAATTTGTTATTCATTTATACATGGTTGCACCAATAGAAATTAGACATTGTTTGAAACATGTTTCAAAAGGTGCATTAGCTTCTAAGTTCATGAAAAATGCATGTAATTTGTCTTCGATATATTTTTTCTTGTATATATGATGATAATTTTGAGGCATAAATTGATGATCATTTTTGAAGGAAGAATAATGTTGAATTGATGATCTTATTTATATAAAAAAGTACAAATATAAAGATGTGAAATATGGTTATCGGTTGCCATAATAACACAACTACATAGTAACTGCCATTATAATAAATAAACTATGCTTATGCTAACTTTCCCTTCTTATGTTCTCCAAATGGCTCTTGTTCCTACTTAGGAGTTTCAAAATTTTCTCTCCTGCCCAATGGTTCTCCTATTTCACTTGGCTTGGTGATTGACCTCGACTCTAGGAGGAGTCAATACTTGTCTAAGGCTACAACTACTTTTGTAAAACTCTTGACTAGTAATGCTTCTATTGCTTCTTTCGTTCTCTTGCTTGGTATTGTTGTATCATTTGGTCGCATGGTTAGCTATGAAAATGAGGCCCTTGTTGGTGTGTCTATCCTTGCTACTGCTTCTCTCGAGCTTGGTGAGAATAATCTATCCCTTGGAAAAAATGCTCACATTGCTGCATCTTTAGAACCTAGTGGGGGGTTTCTTTTGACCATGTGTGGCCTATGGGTGTTGGGTTCGGTGGTAGGTTTCCTCTAAAGGCCTCCTTTGTAAACCTCTTGTGCAGGCCCTCTAAAAAATACTAATAAAAAAATGGTCCACTCGCTTGTGTCTCTACTGACTTAGAGTTAGAGCTAGGCCCTGAAGTGATTTGATAATGTCTCATTCTTTTCAAGTAAGGTGTTGATTTGTAGATTTAGTCACTTATGGCTATCACTTCCGAACCTGCATTATTGGAATTTAGATAACTGAACACCTTTGGTGGAGGTTAAGTTGGAAATTTAACCTAGTCCTAGAGAGTTATTTATTGTTTTATTTGATTATTTTGATGATCATGAGGCCATTTTAGTTATTGGGGATTAGGAATGGGACTCACATCCTGTCTTAATTTGACCTCGGTCTCCCTCTCTCAAACCTCTAAAATAATTAACTAATGTTTCTCCTATTTGGGTGAGATTTTCTTATATACCCTTACATTTCTAGTGTAAATCTACCTATGTGGAAATAGGTAACTCTATTGGCCATTTCATAAAGGTGGACCCGATAATATATAAGTTTTTTCATACTTCCTATGAATGAATTTGAGTGGATATTGATCTCTCCATATCTTTACACAGAGATTGTTTTAAAGGTAAATGGTGCTCATTGGATTCAACTAATTGACTATTAGGGAATCCCTTTTCATTGTAGAAGTTATTTTTCTATTGGACACTTGGCTTCAGTTTACCCTAATGGCTCTCATAAGTCATCTTCCCAACCTAGAGGAGGAATGTTCTTCATGATTATCTCACTATTTACCTTGCTGATTCAGATGGTGATTCTACTACTTTAGAGACCCCTCCTCCATCTTATTTGGCTCCAACAACTCAAAACATTGTTTCCTTTATTCTCCCCAAATGACTAGACATTATTTATACTATTTCTAATAATCCTCCCAAAGCTTAGTTAGTTGTTCTCATTTCTCATTTGTTGGATTCCCAAATTGCTCCTGCTACCATTAGCTTAGTTAAGATAGCCCCTCCTTTCCCTTTAACTCATGGTGATCATTATCATTTTGCAAGTTCTTCTCCCTCCCTTGTCAAGAGATTTCAAATTTTGGATGATGGCTTTCCTTGGATAGTTGTACAATGTAGGAAGAAGTCTTTCAAATAATATTTCTCCTTTTGAGGTATTGTTGTTAGGTAAACAACTCAAAAGATTAGATTTTAACTTTGATGTTTCATAACATATTCTAGCTCTTTTGTTCTCTGCCCAGTTATGTTGTGATATTATTTTAAATTTAGTTCTATGTTTTGGTTGTTCTTGTTGGCAACAACAATGCAGGAAAACTGAGAGGGGGGGGGGGGGGGGGGTTGTGAATTAGTTTTCACCAAACTTAACCAAATTAACCTCAACTTCAAATCTGATCAAGAACAACAAAAACAATGATAAACACCACATCAACAACACACATAACATACAAGTTTTTGACATGGAAAACCCGGTTAAGGGAAAAACCACAGTGGGAACCTACGCACAATATGATGATACTCTGTAGTAGTATGTGTAAATATTACAATGGGAAATGCACATGCATTTAGGCACACTGCCTAGATCTCACTGCTCAAAAACAACAAAGGGCCACAACCCTAGGAAGGTTCACTACCTTACAAAGATTGGACACCAATCTGGATTACATGAACTGAAAGAATAGCATCTCCAAATGCCAAGTCACAGTTCCAGTTAAGCACAATGTCTGCTCTGCAACACTCTTCTGCACTTCAACACTCTTCCAAAAGATCAATTCACTTGCTCACACATACAACACTCTAAAAGATCGTAGAAACAATGCAGATATACCACTTACATTATTATTACACTTATTTATACAAATCATCAACCTTACTCTCAAGGTCGGCTCAAGTCATAAGACCTAATTGCAAAATTACATCGCACGATACATAGATCCATATGCAGACCAATACAATGTTGAAAAGGACATAGCATGCACCCAAATAAAATCTTCGGACATGCAACACCATCGAATATCTTGCCAAGCTCATCCGCAACACACAAGAACCATTGGGTCGGCCAAAAAGATCGTATAACACAAAGAATACCAGCATACCAATAAAATATTCAATAACACACACAACGAATAATGCATACCAACAATACTCAAAGCACATGATCTAGAAATACCAACAAGCATTGTGTATTTCTCCACAACAACCGCAACAACTCGGATTACTAGAATCATCATCATTTCCCTTTCGGAGCTCAAGAACACCAACAAATAAACTGAAAGATTCGCTTGTGAATTTTCAAATCATGAACCACTTGAACTGAGGATACACATGAACATCTGAAACACTCTCCAAAATCCATATAACATAATGAATCAATTCCAAAGCAATACTAACCAGAAATCACAACTCTGCAATATAGAACCAATAGAAAAATCAGTCACCACATCGAACCACATAACTAAATCACCTTACGGAACACTAAAACTCATGCTGAATCAACTAAAGATACTAATCTCTAAATCCTTAAACCCACATTAGCATATCTGGGATAAATCAACCAAACCAACTCTTATGCAACATCGAAGCACAAGAACACAAGAATATGTTGACATCAATGACAACACCACATTCCAACAACTCTAATATCCAA
Organism: Cryptomeria japonica; assembly: GCF_030272615.1. NCBI lineage: Eukaryota > Viridiplantae > Streptophyta > Pinopsida > Cupressales > Cupressaceae > Cryptomeria > Cryptomeria japonica. The sequence goes on from NC_081409.1 coordinate 202,767,880, forward strand.
CAATTGTGCTATGTAGGAGGTTTTGGGTACTTTTAAAGCCTAGAAGTACTTTAATAAAAAACATCCCCCCCTTATTACATTGTTCTTACAAATGTACCTCTAAAATCACAATTTTCACCTTACCAATGGACCCCCATTAAAGTTTATATCATAATTTTTTTTTATTACATAAAATAAATACATATTTCTAGATGAGTGGGTGCAAGAAGTTGGGTCCCAATTCCATGGAAGTCTATGAGCAAAAAAGTTTTTCGCTAGAAACAAATGCCTATTTTTTAAGGAACGAACACCTGTTTAGCTTCGGGACCCGACTTATAAAAATAAAATGGGTGCACATTTTAAAAAATGGGAGCCAGTTTAGGATCAGACCATCGTAGAGAAATGGGTGCATGATTTTTAGAAATGGGTACACGTTTCTAAAAATGGGTACATGTTTCACACGTTTCTTAAAATGCTACAAATTTCAAAACGGGTGTCCATTTTTTGAATTTTAAATAAAGGGTGCCCATTTCATAAAAGATGCAGCGGGAAACACACCTATGCCTCGGTTTTGGCTTTAGGTTAGGTTGGGTGGGTCCAAGCCTATGCTTGAACCTCCAAAAAAATGGCTAAGGCACTGGAATACCAGATTTCTGCCTTGCCGTAATTTTTTGAAGGTCTTCCTGATCGTATTTTTTGATGAAATGAAAATGCATTAGAGTTCTCATTGTCCTAATTTAAAAAATATAAATTTCATAGTGATATGATTATTTTTACTATTTTTGCATTATTTATTAATCAAAAGTGGTACCTAAATGTAAAAGAGTGAGGTTCAATAAAACTTTAATTAATTTTTTTTTTTAGGTGTTTTGGAAAATAAATTATATGACATCAATCTACATACAATTCTTTTGAATATTAATTTTTTTTTTTTTTTAAATATGAATTTTTCATCAAATTATGGTGGTCGTACACCAGATGTTTTGAAAATGTAGTTTATAGTCAATTAAAAATTAATAAAAAAAAGTATATTCAATAAAAAAATAAGAAAAAATATTCTCATCAATACATGGTGTCTTAGGTATCTTTTCCCGGAAGGATCTACATAAATTCATTTATTTTTGTGAAAATATGGTGGTCGTACACGTGTGGTATGGTCCCAAAATAGGCATTTTGAAAAGGCAGTTTTTAAACATGCCTACTAGAAAGAAATTTCTACCATGTGGGTATTGAAATAAATTACATATTTTAAAATTAGACTCTAAGCACTACATTTTCTATTACTGAAGTTTTTTCAAATTCAATCTCTATGTGCCTCAAATTTTGACATCAATTGACAATAAATTTAAAAAATAGGGAACACACTTCCACTTTTTGCCCAAAAGTGGGACTCAACTTCTTGCAGCCACCTAGAAAGATCTTGTTTTGAAGAAACAAATCTTGAATCAGGTGGAACAACATCCAGCTATCTCATGACCCTTATAAAGGTGTAGCTCTAAAATGAATTCTCGAGTTCTCTTTTCCTCAAACTCCCAAATCACAGAAACCAAATTATTGGAAAACAAGCCATATTGAGCTCAAGACACATAGGGCTCCATCAATGATGCATTCAAGGTTAGATGGTCTAAAATGGATAGTCCAACCTTGCAGCCTTAACCTTTCAGAACACATCCATAAGATAAATTAGAAACAACATACAAAGAAGAATCACTGCATAGACACATAAGACACTATAATTATCTTGGGAAAATCCTCAAGAGAAAAACCAATCTCAAAAGACTTGTCCCCATTATATTAGATCTTAAAACTTATTACATCTTCCACTAGGGATTTATACATGCTAGGCCATAACCTTGAATTACAATAGTCTCATACATCAACGCCTAAGCATAAAATTAGCTTTGAAAGCATATCTAGCTTCTTTAGAACCTATCCCCTACCCTCAACTTTGTTAAACACTTACTTAACCTCTTATTCTAGATCTCCTCTGCCTTCTTTGCTGTCTTCCAATAATCACAAATCTTACTTACATACAATTTGCATTCGCTTAAGTCGATCCACATCAGCCATAGGTCGACTCTAAATACTAGACCTTATTCAACGTGCAGTCAGCCTCCCCTTGGTCATAAATCAATTCTGGACCTAAAATAAAGTCACATGGTTTTTAGGATATACTCTATTGGTTCCAATTAAGCTTCACACAATTCGTCTTGTTGGTGCACACTTCCCTTCTCTAGCACACCATTCCGAAAAAATTCCCAATCGACCAACTCACTATGTAGCTACTCTACCATACCACCATACCAGGCCCAAAAGCTCCACTTCAAAAACTCTAGATTAGACACACTAGGTATAGACATGCTCCCCTTCCAAATTGAAAATACCAATGATCCAATATGGTAGAATGTAGTACTTTGTAACACCCCTCTATGTAGCTTGATGTTTTGTAACAACTAGTCATTGAAATCTTCTAGATGCTCATGCATCAAATGACTTATCTCTTGATTCTCATAAAGGCAAAGATCTTGTGAACTCTCTAGAAAACAATTCATAATGAGCTTAACACCAAACCTCTTACTTGTTTCCAAAAATAAAACTTTATAATATATGCACATATTTCAAATTTGTTAGCAATAAACAAGGAAAGAAAAAAGGAAGTCAACTAAATAAAACTGAAAATGATTTTCATGCAAAGTACTATCTCAAAGTGAGAAGCTAGCTTAAGATGATGAAAATCCTCCATCCTTAGGTGCCACTAGTCTCTAAAGTGACCTTGTTACTTTATATAGTTGATGTCTTAGATGAGACTTTTGAGGCCTCATCAGATGTTGCAAAGATAGCCCCAATTACTATAGTTTGAATGCCACTTGCCTAGGCACTAAAGGAAGTACTACAATCTCCAAAAGTCCAATAAAAACAAATAATATATGTGGTAATGACTAAAAATTGACAAAGTGTTGACTGCAACCAATAATGCACCTTTACAATAAATATATTTAATGTATTTAGGATGACAATTATCTTTGTGTTTTCATACAGATGAGGAACTCCTACATAAACCTTTATTCCAGTAAGCAGTAATTCTAAATTTATTTCGTTTTGTATGAAATCATTCTTTTAATTGTCCTTGTTTAAAAAAAAATGATCTTATAAACCATCTTTTACATGCAATAGTATATAAAATAAGATATCATCTTCTTCAATATATTTGATTCTAATACCTATTGATTGAAATGTATTAACAATTTTAATTGCTACCAATCTCACTATCCACCATATTGAAATAAAGTGCATACAAGAAAACAATAAACCCCAAATTTATTTTAAAAAGAAATTCAAATAGACCTTTAGAAATGTGTCTCCCCTAACATCAACAATGAAAAACTATTTTTTGGTTAGTACAACTGAGTACCAAGAATTTATGCAACTCACCACCATAACGAATGAATCAACTATTCCTACCACCTCTGCACAACGGTCCATGGCCTTAACTGATTATACAACTAGATTTCACAAACTCAAGGCGTCCACAAATCTATCTCAAGAACTATGATTGATACACAAAGTAGTCATGTGTGGCCAGCATTATGATTCACAAACTCCCAGGTAAGGTCTCAAAAGTTGCATGGACAATCTTCACGTGTGATATAAGGGATGTGAACTTTCTTCACCAAATTGAATGTCTATGTAGGTGAAAGGTGACACATAGACCACAAAGAAAATGATGATATCTAACAAAGAAAAAGGCACTAACCCAACGTTATAAAATCACCATATCAATAGAAATATTAATATTGATCATATAAAATCACCTAGCAACAATCACATTCCAAGCAACAACTCACCAAGCAATGACAATACAATTTTTTTTCAGTGACACACCTTCTATTAATAGACTCAACCAAAACATAAATATTTACTAGTCATTAAATTTAAACGGAGATTCACCATATTAAAACTCATTTCATGATGATTTTGTGTTCAATGTAGCAAACATAAAGCACCATTATTCCATCTTCCAACACTTCGATCACATGCATATTGATGTGATTCTTTCCTAATAGCCTATTGTTCAAATGGAGTGCCCAAAAAAGTATTAACCACCTCCTCTATCTTACTTAACATACTTCTCACACTAGTCCACTTCAGTTTTGTTATGTTATAATGCATTTATTATGCATTTGCATAGTAACTACCAATGCAATAAAGCAAACTATGCGTATGCTAACAATTTTCTCTATATGGTTCACCTATGTGCTTATTTTTCCAATTACATATTCAATTTGAAATGTCAAAGAATTAATGACATTACAAGAGCTTGGTAATTAATGCTTATAGAATTATTTGTTTAAAATATTTTTATTGATATTTGAAGAAAAGTTCTATTATTTTAATTTACCCTAAAATAATTTCTTGTGTTTTAGAAGGATGACTTAGAATCACATGAAGATCTTGAGGGGAATTTTGTTTGTCATGTTGGTCTAGCTTGTTTTCTTCATTAATATGATTAAGTGGAGGGTTTAACTTGACTAAAAAAGAAAATTTAACAAATCAAAATCATAAGGAAAAATAATTCAATATTAAGTAGAACTATCAAAAAAATAAATAAATTACTTCCTGAATGTTATGTCAATGTTAATGAGGCGGAGATGGCTTTGATTTATCTTATAAATGTGGTTTAAATTTTTTTGCTTATATTTTGTTACAAATTGAGAAAGCGTAATGAGAAATGGTAGCTCACGATTGCTATTTATTTATTTTCTCTTATGCCATTCACAACAAAAACATGTTTAGGTTTATATTAACCAAGCCTAAATATGCTCATGTTTAATATGCAATCAAGATATGGTGTGTTATTACTTCAATTCTCTCACGTTATGTGTTTTATAATGTATGCTATATTTTATTTTACCTCCAAAATATGTTTTGGCCACTTTTTGGACTCCCATGTTTATGAATACACCACTAATAAACCCTAATTAGGGCCCTATACTATTCTTGTTCTAGCATTTAAGCACCCTCTTGTATATTTTTATTGTCCCATGTCATTTGGTGTCAATTTCTCATCTACTATGTCATGACCAATCTTTATTACCATTCTCATGTTGTCTTGGATCATATGAATAAGATTTTTCCTCCAAGTCCTATGCAATTTATTTTTATTTGAATAGTGACATTCTATAAGAGGTTACATATCACTTAATTACCCGAGCTTCTTAGTCGTGTGGTGATTTTTAACCAACTACTAAGATGATAGTGGCAAGTTAGGTTAGTGAAAAGTGATCATATCTAGTAGTATAAGGCTATCCATTTTTAGAGGTAAGATATTTTTAAATTGGTGTCCTTTGAAACATTATCAACATGGATTTGGGTCATTGGTTTAGATGGTGGTATTCATCATGTGGCTCATGGGAGTTCTCTATCATCAATGTGAACTTTTTTCTCTAAGATCAATGAATTATTTGATCAACTTTAGGATTAAATGTGATGTATTGGTTCTTCATGGTAAAGTGTCAAATGTTCCTTGTGGATTATCTTTGACTAGTTGAAATTTTTATCACGTGTGTTGCTTATTTGATAATATTTTTAAAGCATATTCAATTTCATCAACTATGTCATGTTTTCATTATTAATTGGTTGTGTTTCAATGGAGAGCATAATTAAGCATTAGTTTATTCTGTTTAATGATGATCTAATATGTCCATGTCTTTAGTTTAATGGGCTTGAATTTTCTTAGAGGTAGTATTTTATAAAGTTAGTGTGAAAAGTCTACATGATAATTTCTCATTGAAGAATTAAAAATGGTGAAATTAGGGGCCTAAAAATTTTCCTATAGCATTTAAGCCCCCACAATTGATCTTCAAAAATTGACCCCAGTTCCCTAATCTTCATTCTTTTAAATGAACTTTGTGGCATATGTTTCCATGAATGGCGCAAGGTTTATATAGATGACACAAAAGTGTCCTATTGGGTCATGAGAGCATTGGTTGAGTCTAAAGCTAATACTTTGGTGCCTCTTCAACAACCTTATACTATAGACAAAGCATGAAGAGCCTCTATTGTTTGATATTAATAATTTTTAATAAATAAATGAGTGATATGAAAATAGAATTGTAAAAGTAGGTGGCAAAATTTTTAACTAGGCCTTAGGAAAAGTATGAGGTTGGAGGATTGGTTGATTCAATCAATGACATGACAATTATCTATAGAGGAAATTCTAATAAAAAGTAATAGTGTTCTATGTGTAAAGAACATAGTTGGGAAATGATGAATTTTATAGTGAATATTTTGTGTGTAAGATTTAATATGGAATTAATTCCTTTAGGCATAGGTTTCATTCCAAAATATTGATTATATTTAAGAATACATAAATATAGATTTTTGCAAGAAGCTTGCACGCATGATTAGGAGAAAACTTCTATAATTCTTGCATAGGGTTTGATCCAATGATGACTTTCCTACCTACAAAAGATGACTAGATGTGATTTTGTGTAATGTTGAAATGAATCTAATACTTGACTAGATGATTTGTATCCTATTGTACCATAATATTAGACCATGCATTATTTGTGGAAGACATCCATGAAATTAAGGGCTAGATATAAATATATATTTCAATTTTCTCTATGAGACAAGGGCTAGCCTCTATGTTGCTCTTGGACTCAAACACTAATCTTTTTCCATTTTTATGTAAGGGTGTCTATAATTTATTCTAGGGTATATCATATTTTGAGGGATGATTAATATGCTTGTTTGAGTTAGGATAAGGTTACATTCCTTGAAATAATCCTCTTCATGTTCAAGGTTTCCATGTCTAATTGAAGAGTTTTAGGGAACTTGTATATGTCTCTAAAAACACATTGACTAAAGTAGAAGTAGATTCTTGTTTTAATGACTAGTTGATCATAATAATGTTTATTAAACCTTTAAAAGTATTTGATCCAAAAACTTATTATAATGACATATGAGATTGGATACTCATGGATTATTGAAGAAGACCTAATTATTTATTTTATTTTATTTACATGTATGCATACACTTCTTATTGTGTGCTATAAGTCACATAAATCTCTCTTTTAAATTGTTGGAATTGTTGACTATATTTTCCAATGCAATAGCGAGTGAGCTTGAATGTCCAAATTTAGTATTTTAGGTCCTTCTAACTTCCATGTTTTAATATTATGACTTTTTCTTAATCTTTCAAGAACTTGAGTCAAAATATATTAATAGAGAGTAAATGGTTATTTAAGCTTTTAAGGGTTGCACATGAAGTAAGAAAAGTACAAGGCAATTTAGCTAAAGAAAACACAATCCAATTTTATATCTTTTATTGCATATTTAACTCATTATTTATCTAATTTGTAAGAGACATGAATTTTAGGTTTCTATAATGGTAAACCAATATATTGAATGTTTAGTGAGAAACTTTTGGACTATTAATATACAAAGGGTATGGTTTGGTTGAAGAAAATTATTGTGCTAGCATTTCTTTGTTATAGTCTTGTATTTAACCTTTAGGATCAGCCTCTTAACCCTATAGAGAGAAAAATACAAACATTACTCACTCATATCAATTGACCCCTTATTACCACAATTTGATAATAATTTAGTCTTATTATTTTGGATCAACATAAGTTCTAAGTTTACGTTTCGAACTATTTTTTAAAGATTGTGAGCTTATAATTTGAGAGTCAATAGTACTAAAACAAAGCTATAAGGTTTTCTTATAGATTAATAGTTTTTTTACGTTGATCCATTGTAACCTGAACCTATAGATTAACAATATAAATATTAAGATTAATGTGTGTATATAGATGCACACATACTCACTATGAGATAGAAAATGTATATTTTTATATTTCTTTTTTATTTCTACCCTTAATAATATATATTTTTTTATTTGTACATATAATTGTTAGATTATTGAAACTGTTAAGAGATTATAACACTTGCAAAATTTGATGTTACATGTTGGGAAGGAAAAAAAATGTTTTATAAAATATTGACTGGAATTATATTAACCACAATGTTCATAATGCATATCCATTATTCGAACAATATTATGTCCAAATATAAGTTCTCTCTATATATCTAGAGGAGAACAAACTGTAGACATACTACATGAGCAGAATTCATACTAACCCTGAGTCGTCTAGGCAGCACAGGAGCATATTTTACAGAAAATTAAATCTGTAACATCTACAGGATTGAAGCAAGTTCTGTGGTTTAGTGTCTTATTTCTCCACCATTAATGTAATGCACACAAAAGAAATACATAAAAACCACTGACATGAAAGGACATGGAGTCCTAATGAAAAATATTGGAAAGAAAAAATAACTGCAGTGGATTTAAGTTGCCAGATCGTATTCTGTTACTTGTTACTAATTGTTGAGAAATTAATGTTCTCCTCATGCGAATTGGGAGAAATTACTAAATATTCCAACAGTTTGAGACGCGTGCTACATTTAAGTATACATACAATAACATTAAGTAAGAAGATGATATGCTGTACTTCAATTTCCATTGAAACACAAGATGCTTCAAATGCGGAATATTACTTGTAATATTTACACAAGTAGTGTATGTTACTGATATAAATCAGTTTATAGCCTCTAATCTCTGACTACAAGGTGGAGGCTTAAGCATTTCATGCCGCCTATCTGTTAAACATTAGCCTTTCTATTCTCAAATTCTAGCCTCTAGAAACTGAATAAAAGCACACAAACATAAAAGCAGACTAAAAGGAGACCCAAAGAAGATAAGTTACAGTAGCTGCAATGAAGAAAAAGGAGAGGAATAATAGCAGTAGGGCACATTATGAAGAATAAAAAGTCAAGAATATGAGTGTTGAGAGTAAATGGTAGAAATGATGAGTTCAGTTGGTGTGATGCATCATGTGACGCTGTTGATGATCGGAAGCTGCAGCCTCACCTGATGATGATGACGGGTGTAGCGTCATTTCCAGCAGGGACTCTCTCAATTGCTCTGCTTGAATTATTTCTTTGTCCCTCATCTGCAACCACAAAATTTGTCAGAAAAATGATTTTTAAGACCAGTGGCGAAATTGATAAATTAATTTGTTTGTATGATGGTTTTAAGTAACAGAAGCACACCTCTGCGTTGAACACATTCAGAACCAGGCCTCTGAAGGAAGTGATATTGGCGTTCAAAATGTCAAGCCCTAATCTATCCATTGCTTGCATCAGTCTAACAAAACCACCATCTCGCTTCTCACTGAATATTCTCAGGTTGAAAACGTGTGTATCCACCTGGCTTACATCAATCTGTACCACCCAACAAGAAACTCTACTCGTCATCAATGAATTGAACATTTTAATGAGTTTCATCATGACTCTTCAGGAGCAAATTGGGCAGAAGCACTCAACTATGTGAGGATAATATTATTTAGTATTCAAACATAAACATATATATATATATATATATATATATATATATGGGGCTGTGCTTAAAAAATATCTGGAATAATTTTTCTCTATTGGATCCTTAAAAACTCTATTTTGTCTTACAGAAAAACAGCATATTATACAATATAACAAATATAAGCATATTTAGCGTTGAGTTGCATGCCAGGTAAGCCATACAAAAAATGGTGTTAAATTTCTTATTGAGAATGTATCTCACAGAAAACAGAAAACAAATACAATTTTTTATTTGTTCACTTAGTTACGATGAACAATTTTAGTTGATTCAGTGTTTGTATAATATAACAAATGGAATCTAAGTATTTTACCTGCATTGTATGAACCATCTCTTCTGTGGGCTCATTCACTGTGGGTTTAGTGACATCTGACTTCGCTGAGCATCTTGCAAGGGTTTCCTCTTCTATAGTCTGTTGCACACCATTTTCGAAATTAGGAGAGCTAGGGTTGGCCGCTTGCATGTCCATTTCGTTTAGTTCCTCCTGCAGTTCTTTCACCTGTTGCTGCAGTTGCTTGATATAATCAATAGCATCCCCCAATATAGAGGCCCTATCCATCTGCCCACAAACAAACTTTTCCTTTAAACAACCAACTACATAGTGATAAAGATATAGGGACAATTGCACATTAACAAAGAGCAAACTTTTGATAGCCTAAGATCAAAACTGAACATCCTTTATCAAGATTTTCCTTCTGCACTTAAATTATTATGTTTCTTGTTGGTAAAGTTTCAAATACAATATATTTTCAAACAGTTTTTATAGAATTCAATACAATATAAATACCCATTAGTCCTAAACCAAATTTTTATTGAAAAATTCAAACCCCCATACAAACAATTTTTGATAGGATAAACCATATCTTAATTGGGCGCCTAAAAGTAAACAGGTAGTGCATTGTTTGTTATTTTGGATTTTTGTAAACCATATCTTAATTGGGCGCCCAAAAGTAAACAGGTAGTGCATTGTTTGTTATCTTGGATTCTGGGTGTTTAAAAACAAACAACTCACCAGCTCTTTAAGCTTTAAAAATTTAGTCATTAGTGGTATTTCATCCATCACATTATAGAAACATAATTGCCTTTACGTAGTGAAGAAGAGAAAACTCCATGGAATTCGATTGAGATTGCTTGAACAAGATAAACATAGGTTCTTAAAGCATCGTGACTGTAATTTATGAAGTAGAGTAGATTATAGAAACAAGAGTACCTTGGTGATCTTGGGGACTAGGGCACGCAAGGCATAGAGCCGTTCATTGAGCTTCTTCCTCCTTTTTCTTTCAGCTACAAGATTTTTGGAGAGATGTCTTCTTCCGGAACGACCAACCACTTTCTGATCGTCAACATCATCCTCCATCTGATCGCTGCAGTCTGAGGAATCTGCTCGTATAAATTCGTGCTTCACCTCTTTATCATGGTTTTCCTTAGAGAGCTGAGAACTGGTCCTCATGATGGGTATATGTAAGCTTGCAGCAGCAGCCTGAATATTGTTATTGTCTTGTTGTAATGGGTGATCGTTGGTGGGTTTATCCGAATGATTGATGGAGTCAGCAGAGCCTTCAAAGTAGTCGTTCTTGAGGGGCTTGTTATTATTACTATCTTGCAGTTGTTGACCGAGAAAGTTGAGATGAATGGACAGTTGGGACTCTGATAAAGCCCTGTCAGCAGCCGAGGAGTCCCAAGGCACCGAAGAATCTGTCGCTGTTACAGGGAGCCAAGGCAACGTACTAGCAGTTTCACTCACGGATCCAAATCCCCCGCCTGCTGACCCTGACACGCCGAACAAATTGTTGGACTCTGCAAACATTTGGGGAAGCCACAGATCGAATTCTGTCAATACAAATTGTACTAGAGATGCGTTCTCTGCTACCTGCGAGAGTGTAAAACTGCATTAAATTCACATAAAGTTAAAGTATAACGAGAATATATAGGAGGCTAGTACGTTTCTAGGTTTTGAAGGCTTACAGGTTTGCAAACAAAGAGCTCTACAAGGCCGTTCCTGACAGGGATGAGGACTTTAGTTTGCACTGCGTCCTGACAATGAAATCAAGTAAGGCTGATGAGAATAATCACGGGCTGGAACTATTGTCTTTTTGTTTAAGGACAGAAGAAACTCACCTGTCCAGCGTTAGGGTCTGCAATGTTCGGAAAGTTCATCCACCTCGGTTGCCCTGATAAGAACACCTGTCCTTGAATCCTGGAGGAGAGTTAACATGAAATTAGAATTTGAAACCTCCCATTTCCAAAGAAAGTATAAATACCCACTGCTATAGGTGAAATGATAGGAATTTGTTAGGGAAAACGGTGAAGGTGATACCAAACTGTTTGAATGATAAACTGGGTTATTTTTGTATTCTACTATGCCCGATTATGTCCTATATAGAGATTAAAACAGTGGCATTCATAGCTATCTCTTGTAGGTTATACGTGGTGCTTATTGCAGCTAATTGTACAGTCCAGTACATTTATGTATCAGGTTGGGTATTCCCAATGCCACCGGACAATCAAAACCACATCATTCTTAGTAGTAATACAATGATCACATGTTTTGACCATGGCAAACTAAACATGTATGTTAAACGTTTCCCTGCGTTTCAGTCGCTTCCTTACAGTCACCACACATTTCCTACGTAATAATATGTTCCACTAACCATAAGGAAATTTATATTATGGATATAGAACATTAATAGAACAGTAAATTTCCACCTACGAGAGCTCCTACTAGGCCTCGGATGGAGAGACTTCTAATGGCAATGACCTAAAACATGATAAGATTCTTCATTCTAAATGGTAAAACAAAATTACAAAAAATGAGCGTTCAATTTCAGTTTTCAGTAGGATGAATTTGTAAGGAAGAAGAAAGGACTAGTTTCAAAAAGCAGAAAACTTACATAAACTTAAAGCTCCAGGAATGAAGGTTGCTAGGGCAACTGGGAAGAACAATGCTTGGAGAATCATGGGTAGCAACTAACAGACTTAAATCGATGTATTTTGAACTGTCAAAAGATACATCTCTACCAAGGAATATAAACCTGTCAATTTATAGGTTCATCATGAAGTGTGAAATCGACCATGTTCTTTTTCCGTCCCGACAAATTGTCCAAATCTGTAACAGCCTCTGGTCTCGATATCGCAGAAATCTTGATTATTCCAAGTACATTTTGCCTTACTCTCTCTGTCTCTATCTGCAGCTTGACGTGAAACTAAGGTTCATGAGTTTGACGGTCAATCTGGATTTCCAATAGTGGTTTGGGCAAATATTTTAATTTAATTTTTTTTAAGAATAAGCATACTGAATTTTCTAACAACCCTTTCGAAAACACTAATCATCACGAATAATAATCGACCTCCTTCATAATGTGTACTCTTCAGTACACCCGTTTTATGTTCCCTCTGGGCTGAGCCATTTGTAACGAACTGAACTAGGACTCCAAGCGTATCAGATACGATACGCAGTTCTAAAAACGAGGTCATATGGCGTTAGCTAATTACTTTGCTTTAAATCGAGCTTTAGGTCAGATTCCGATGATTGACCTTTTAGGAAACTCAAAAACTAATGCTGGAGATGGACTGGCGGTGGCTCTATTAAATGCATTTAAACATTAGGGTTAAATATTTGTTGAAGCTTTTGATGCATCGATATTTTCATTAATTCGCGAGGATCTCGTCAAAGATGCATAATTGGAAAGTTTTAATTACCCTGCGTCTAATGGAATTGAGGAAGGAAAGTCTGCCAAGAGGTCGCATGCTGTAGTTCTGGGATGTTGAACCGTCAAATCCCGGCACCCGCATCCTTCAAAATAACGAGGTGAAAAGAAAACGTGTGATTCTGACAAAGGATTTTGAAATCCCTGACCCGATTGATCTGCACCACTACAACAGCAACCGATCCATTCCAGGCACCTGCACAAATCGAATATTGCAAATAATCACATTCTTGAATTCTATCAATTTAAAGCAAACAAATTTTGTTTTATTTCATACCGATGAATAGACTTGAACTAGAATTTATTTCATACCGTTGATCATCGCTGATATTCCAGTAAATGAGATAATCCCAGCGTTTCGCTCCAACCAGAGAACGCAGCCGTTCTTGCGGTCCCAAGTGGAATGCCTTTGACATGTTCACTGACCCGTTCCTGCGCGTCCACGCAATTATAACTTAGAAAACTCGTTTTTGAGCTGGAAATTCAAATTAGGGACACGGGAACAAAAATTATCCTTGAATGTAAAGCTTCTTGTCTGGATTCAATATTTTAGATAAAATTGTGATCTTTTGTTTGTTTTCATAATATATCACGGAGTATAATCTGATCTAATATGCTGATAAAATCAAATTTCATACAGCTTTTAAAAAAATATAAAATCATAACTACAAAAATGCTTATTTGAGGCCAAAATTCCAAACTACAGACACGGGAACAAAAACAACCCTGAAATGTAGAGATTTTTGGTTTAAACTTTTTGTGTTTTGATTTTATCAGGATATTAAATCCTACTCAATATTTTTTTCTCATCCTAATAATGGATCAAGTAATATAATTTAACCTAAAATGTAGATAAAATTTAATTATACAGTTTTTTTTACTCCAAAAACATGTACATTAAAAATCATCGTCTCATTTTGTAAAATATACAGTCAATTACAGGGTTGAAGATGTCGAACTGCAATTAGATATTAAAGAAATAAATTAGGTGAAACTGTAACAAGCAAGCTAGCAAAACAGTTCAATCACAGAGAAACCTGATAAGACAATAATAAAACACCTACTCCTAATGAATTTATAAAAAATCATATGAAGTTAGAAAAGGACAAGTCAGTTGGATCCATGAAGATACAAAATTATGGAGTATTAAAGATTCACGAATTCAAATCTCTGTATCTCCAGAGCAAATGGACATGAACAAAAAATGTTTTCATCATAAAGCAGGCTACCAAAATGCTTTGGTTACAAAAGAGCTGATAGTAGAAAATCCTAACACATGCACGAGAAATCTTAGACTCGCCTTTTAACTAGTTACGGAGGATTAAAGGCTCAGGATTTCGAATCTTCGTATCTCCAGAGCAAATGTTAAAGGGTCAGGAATTCCAATCTTCGCATCTCTAGAGCAAAAGGGGATGAATATCTTCATCATAAGATTTGTAATATGCAGATTACCAGAACGCCTTGGTTACAAAGAGAGCTGATAGTTATATAGTAGAATACCCTAATATGCACATGAGAAATCCTAGGTTCGCCTCTCAACCGATCTTTGAAAACTACGTCAAATTCCAAAAGAAAGGTCTGGCTGGATCAAGAAAATATAAAGTTATGGAGGATAATTGGGGGAAAGCATTCAATTCTCCGTATCTACAGAGCCAAGGGGCATGAATCAAGAATCAAGACTAAAAAATATCTTGCTATTAAAAATATACCGCGTTTACGGAAATCTGGCTCGGACATGAGCCGATTATAGTAATTCGGGTCGAGCTTTTATAAACTCTCACTTTAACCTTTTTCCAATCAGGGTTTGGACTTATCATCGCTGGAGCAGGGGGCTTTCTGGACAAAGCGCTCAGAATTTCATGTTCTTAATTGTGCGGTGCGCGAGAATCACAAGGGGAAAGAACAGAATTTGCCGTATCAGACACCTGTGGGCCCGAACTGACCTCGGGACGGACCCAAGGACAATAAATTAGAATATTCTCGAAAGAAGACGGTAATATTTGCAATATTTTCCCCGTCTGATACCGCGAATCCCCCCTCAGAAAGGATCTGTCAGGGGAAGCAATTGCTGTTAGTACGCGTGCTACGCCATCGCCAATTTGTCACAGAGCAAGCAGTTGCTTTGTCTATCCGTGCCGCCATTCTCATATTTTGTTTCAAGTTCTGACATTTTTTATTATTTCATTCTACTGATCATGAAAGCAATTGTTAACGGCGATCAAGATTATCATCATCATCGTCATCACAATCACATCACAAACACAGAAAAACAATCAAAACCTTTAAAAACTCAAAGAAGCTCACCTTTCAAGCATTTTCTGCTACTTTTTCTGTCTCTTCTCTTGCTTCTCCTCCTCCTGCTTTTCAGAACTTTAAAACATCCAAGAATGGCCGACGCAGAAGAAGAATATAAGGAAGAGTAACAGTTAAGGCATATTTTTTATTTTCCTTTGCTTCGGTAGAAGTAGGTGGCAGGCAGTGAAGGTGTGAAGAGTTTCAACTTCTGTTATTTAACAAAGGTAAAGTAGGAATAATTACCATGATTCATCATCATCATGATGTCTCCATGTTTTCTGTTCTCTCTCTTAACATTTTTCAATTAATGTTCGTTAATACAACAGTTCCGTTAGTAACTGATAATAAATGCTGGATGCTGCGAAAATAGCAAATGTACTAAGATGCCACTTACTTATTCGTCCTGTACTGCAAAATTCAAATACATCCAATTAAAAAGAATGGTATGACGTGTGTACTTTGCCTCTTCTGTTAATTTGGAGGAGGTTTACAAATCACAGATTCATTCATGCCTCTCTCTTCCGTCTCCATGTTTTTCAATCATAATTTCAGTTCTATTAATTCAGAGTCCTCGCGACCAAATTAATCCAAAGCAATCGATTACAATTCTCCAGTCAAACAACTGAAATTCCCATCCATCAAAATTGGTTGAAATGCCGTACACGCTTCTTGTTCATCTCTTGGCACCAACAATTTATAATGAACGTTGATTAAACCAATATGATAAAAAAAAAATGTTAAAAAAGATTTTATCTTGCAATTTTATATGGATTCAAATCTTAAAAAATATTTATGCATCAATTTTAAGTGCAAGTAACCTCACACCACCATGTAGGGGAAGGTAACATAAAGATTCATTATAGTTTAAAAGATGCTTATAAATGTTCGATCTTCTATATATGATAAGAAAATAAATTTAGTGAGTAGGGGAAGCATATTTGTAATCATTATAGCTAATTTCACAAATTCACAAATTCTAAATGTTACATTGGATTTCAATAAATTATTTTTGTTGCCTACGATTTAACTGCGACGCATGTTGTGGGATTTGTTGTGCACAAGGATAAAAAAGTACACATTTTAAACTGTTGCTTTATACCTACTTAAAGATACCCCAATATTCGTGCACTTAAAATTGCTAATACTTATATAAAAATTCCCTAGTAGTTGTGCCTTATGAGTACTAATAAAGGTGCACAAATGGGCCAATAATGGTCCAAAAATGTTATTTACTAGGGCTAAAGTGGGCCAATTATTGATACATGTAAAATTTATTAATGAAATTTTAGTTAATATTGTTTGAGTTTCTTTAAAGTTAGTAATTGGGTGGTTGGGTGCACAAGAAACAAATGATTATTAGAACTATAATGACTATGGTGTCCTTCCACTATATCATAAATTTAAAATAAAAATATGATATTTTATATTTTATTAGAATTTAGTTCTACTTCAACATACTCTAAGACATGATTAAATATCCACAAAGATAAGATAAAATATTAAATTAAAAAACTTAATGCCTTTATTATCTATACATTATGTATACAAAGACATAGTGGATATACTATTATAGAATTCATATAATTTAGAAGATCTGGGTAGTTAGGAAAAACATCTCTATAAGATATCACAATTGAAAAACAACGAACCATTGTACTATAATGGTTCTAATAGAGGTTAGGAAACACCTTGTATATAATATAATAAGGAACATGTTTCATTATGAGTGGGAAATAATTATTATAATCAATAGACCCTTATCATATGTATAGATACAAAATTTCTCATATGGTAATTAAGGAAGAAATGATTGTTGTGACATGCTTTCGTTTTGATATATTATTCAACATTACCTTTAAAATTAACATTATTTACTCTTATCATATTCATGACATAATTTCACAACTCATCATTGGGTTGTTAGTAAAACTAATATTTTATGTCTAATTTTTTTTATCATTTATTATTTATTTTCATAGAATAGGATATTGATTATACATACATGTTAGCTACAACTAATCATAAATGATATGTGTTAGGATTAATATGATAGTCACTTGCAACCTTATATATAATGTTGTTTTCTCCAACATAATATGGGTTACTTGTGATATTGTTGCAATGACATTGAATAAAAAGGTTATGGGAAAACACAATATTAGTAGTGGAGCATCTTGTCATGATTAAATTAGTAGTGGAACATCTTGTAATGATGATGAGAACATAATATGATAGTCACTCGCAACCTTATATATATAATGTTGTTTTCTCCAACATAATATGGGTTACTTGTGATATTGTTGCAATGACATTGAATAAAAAGGTTATGGGAAAATGCAATATTATTAGTGGAACATCTTTAACTCTCTTGGAAGGGAGTGGAGCACCTTGTCATAATTTGTGAGAATCTTAGTAGTTGGCCTCTTCAATGTGAAATAAGAATTGGGTAGTATTTCTTACTTAAAGTTATAAGTCAAAGACGTTTATTCGTGATTTATATCTTAGGCAACATATTTAATACATAATAGGATACAATTATTTGATTGGTGGGTCTTGTTTGGTATCATGTGCTATTTTAATTTGTTAGTAGATGTATTTATTCATGTTACCTTTTAGATTTTATGGTTAATCACATGTTAATCTAATTAGTTAATCATATTTGCACAATTATTATTTATGATTTGATACTATATATTTGTCTTATTCTCAAAAACATGTATTCATAAATTATGCGTGCATAAAATTGTAGTTTTAAAGATACAACATGATGTAAACATCAATTATCAAATTTAATTAAAAATTGATATTAATTTATAAGTTTAAATTTAATATTTTTTTCTAGATAATTTGATCATAATCAAAATGTCATTATATCTATAATTTAAATTAATTTTATAGTAGATATATAAATTAATCTACATATTGCACAATATTCCTTATACATAAAAAATAAATCATTAATGATAGACACACCTTACAATAGAGTTAATGTTATTTAAATAAAATTTAAACTTATAAACTTTAATATACTTAAATAATCATAAAAAATCAAATAAATAAACACAAATACATCTTAAATAATGATAATCAAACACCAGATTCAAATAAAATCTTTATAATTCTAGTAATTGTAGATAAGAGGGAAGAAAAGCATCATCGAAACATATTTTATTCAATTATAAACTTGGACAATCTCCCTTGTTTTCCATTAAAAAGGTACCAATACCATTATCTTCATGAGTGAAGCCACAAAAGAACAAAATAGAGCAATAAAGCTTGAGAAATCTAATGTAGAGAATTAGAAAAAGGCAATTCTCTAAAATGGAATAGAAATAATAAAATCACCTTAGCTAAGGTTTGAGATACAATAATTATGTATTATATATTTTTTTCTATTAGGTTAATATAATATAATTGCATTCAATAGGCATAATTTGTACCTACACAAAATACATTACAACTATATATTTCATTATAATATAATTATACGGGATATATGTATGATCTCAACTAACGTATAGAGGTAATCCTAATCACCATCTTTGTAACTCTTTTCACACTTGATTTTCATAATAGATTATATAATTTGATTATTTGAAATTTTAGGGAAAATGTGAGAAATAGGTAGAGTTCTAATAATGCATATGTATTCACATTGCATATAGGAAAAATGAAATTAGAAGAAGTTTCAATATTAAAATTTTACAAGTGTTTTAGTAACATCAAGATGATTATGTTGAGTTCTAAAATACCTCATAGGTTATAAATATTTATTAAAAAAATTAATATATTTCTTTTTAGTAATCTATAATTAGTCTTATAAATTTACTTTAATTGCATCTTCTATTAATGATATTATAAATTGCACAATAGAGAAAATTCATGTGATTGAATGCATAATTAGGAGGATGGATGGAGTAAAGGGTTGAGTTTTAAATTTCTTTATCTATCTACTATGGTTAAGAAAAAATATGTTTTGTTGCATACCGTTGAGGAATGATGATCATATTCACTTACAATCCACTTACAACTATTATGGACATTGATTAGATATGTGGATTTGTATATATTTTTCCGTATAACATATTATTTATTTTAATAATGGGCTATAATGTTTTGTGGATGACATGATTATACTACATCCCTTACTTCATCATGTTAGACTTGTTGTGATGCTGATAGAGGTTTAATATCATCCCAATCAACCATATGTTATTCAATGGATGGTATATAGTCTATATTGTGGACTTACTTGTTGTGATGGTGATAGAGGTTTAGTATCATCCCAACAAACCGTATGTTATTCAATAGATGTTATAGTTCATATTGTGGGTTCTAGCTAAATACTACTTGACCTATTTGTCTAATAAAATTAAAACAATAATCAAACATGTCAAATTAAGAAACTGTTAAATTTACTTACATTAAAATTGATATTCAACCTCAAGGATGACAATCATTATTAAGAACATATTAAATGATTACTTGGTTAGTGTTCCTTTTACTAGCTAATATCTATTGTTATTTTTTCCAATGTCTTTATTCTTTAGATGGTCAACCTCCACATTTGAAGATCCTTCCCATCAATGAATTTTCCTTGCGTTATTATTTTTTCTTTTTCATGATCTAGGGTGAATTTCACTTCTAAGAATGTCTCTCCATTTGTTTAATATTTAAATTAATATTTTACAAAGGCTTTTAGATTGATCCATTTACACTAAATGCTACATGATGACTTAGATGAACAAAAACCATCATGCTCCATGTTTTAGCCATAAAAATAATGGATTTGATTTCTACTTAGGTTGTTATTTCCGAAGAAATTCTATTATTGTTAACTCCAAATTTTCTCTACTTGAACCTAGTTGTAATTAAGATGAAGGATTAATGATTGTGTAGTGTTTGATAAGATGTATATGGAAGTATAATACAAACCAAAAAATTGATGTCATTTTTTTTATAATTAGAGGTTTAAAATAAGTTCATCTAGATACATGATAATACCAAATGCCCTCGTTGTGTCCTCTAAGATCCATATCATCAACAATGACCTTTTTCAATAGCCAAAAAACCTTGTTGTTGAAGTCATCCCAATTGCTACCAAATTTATAATATTTTTGAAGTGAATTCATGATTTTGTTGAAGTTGTACACATGTGCTTATTATTAAAGTGACATGATACTAAATATGGCATAGGTTGTTGAAGTAAATTATTTATTACTGAATATGGACTATAAAGTTTTATATTTCCAAACTTAAGTGAAATATTCTTTTGATTCTATTATTTATTAAATAATGTCACTTCACCTAAAAAAGTTGATCAAAATTGAGATACTTCTTAGCTTTAGCTTTATTTTTTTTTTAATCATGCAAGATTTCTCATGTGAATATTGATGCTTGTACATTGTACAAACTAGGTAAGTGAAATGTATCATGAGATTGGGGCTCATGAATATTTTATGAAATATAAATTTAAAATTTTATGTTTATTAATTTTGAAGATATTTTCATATACTTTTCTTCTTTATTTATTGTACATTATTTAGTTTATTAAGTACTTATTGTATGATTTCCATTTTATTTTTTTAATGACTAGAGTCTACCCTTAATTCAATCGCATCTCTTCCTTTTAGGACAATTAATATACCCATTCTCCCATTAAAAATGTAAAACTATACTTTCCTTTCCATTCATTTTTCCTTCATAATAAGAATATACATCTACAACTTAAAAATTGCAAAAGTATCCACTCCAAATCTTCTCAAGACATTGCAAAAAAACCTTTTCTTCCATTTAAAATTATTTTAAGTTCTTTGTGGAAACATTTATTTCCTCAAATAATTTGAAACTAGTTCTCCCACTTTAATTTTTTTCTATCTTCTTGAGATCAATATGGTGCTTATGTCTCATTGTATTCCTCTCTAAATTTTCTTTCACATCCTTATGTAACTTGGGTCTAAACTTAGAAACATCATCTATTATCAAACTCTACTTTCCAATTTTATTGTAATTGTAAATTCATGTACTCCTCTATAATGTAGCTACACAAAATGTGAAAAATGAATCTTTATTGTATTCCTTTCATTGAATTTCATACAAATTCAAATCTTGCTAACACTGTATTGCATTGATTTCACTTCTTTCTAATTAAAACCTCAACAATTTTTTAAGGATTATGTTCGAAACCTCTACTTTCCCATCCATTTGTGTATGAAAGGGTAAAAGTTTAGAACTAACATAGTTTTATAAAAGCCAAAAAAATATAAATATAGTTTTTCTAAGTTATATTGTTATGATTTTTAAAATGGTATAAACCAATTAAATATTAAAATACTAATAAATTTTATTTTTAATAAATTTATATCTTTTTTTAATTAACTGGATATATTTTTTATAATTTTTAGGTTATTTTAATTGTAAATTTTTTTGAGCTCAATTGAATGTCATAAAAAGTATATCAAATTTAAAGTTTTTATTTTGATTTTTTTCAACTTAGATACTTAAATATTTAGCACATAGAGAAAAAAAAAATTTCAAATATTTTTTTAAAGTTAAATTTACTCAATGACATAGTTTTGGTGGGACATCAACTTTTGTCTATATTTTTTATAATTAAAAAAGAAATATTATTCCATCTTGGAGAGGATTCCCTTCTCTACTACATTATATATTTTTCTAAACTTTAAAGTACATCTTAATATTTAAAAAAAAAATGTAATTGGCATTATGTTTGATTATAAAAATGTAATTCTAACAAATTAAAAATATATGATAAAATAATTCAAAAAATTAGATTCTAGATTTTCAGCTCTATTAAAGGGTATTTTATAATTTCCATAAAAGTACCTTTTGAATGAAGAAATTTTGAGTTAGAGTTATTTTTTTGTTAAATTTATACCAAAAGAGAGATCTAGATACCACAAGGACTATCACAAAGATAATTTTGGGTGATGATTGGAACTTTTTTACCTAAAAAAGTTTAAGTCAAAATATTGCATATAAATTGAACTTGGTATGAATTATAAAATTAGGTTATATTAATTTAATATTTTTGGTTGAAAGGATTTTTCTATAATCCTTGTGCAATATAGGTGCTAAGTAGTTTTTCTAGAAAGAATTAAGGTGAAATAGTTTCTCCTAAAACCACTTCATTGGTTGAAAATATGACATAGTTTTGAACTTTTACTTGATAGGATAAAATTAAACTTAGACTAATGTTTAAATTTATCTAGAAAGTATGTTAAAAGTGACTCATAAATTTGGTATCTCTATCTAAAGACAATGCTAATTTATAAAATTGTACAATTTTATTATTTCCCTAAAGAGTGTTATAGCAACACATGAGTGGTGTCATTTTGATTCTTACAAGATATAAAGAGTGTGATGTTTTAGAATATGTCTCCATCAAGTAACAAAAATATATTTATTACCTTGCTAAGTTATTAATAGCTCAAGAATGGAATGTATGCTCATATTTTCTCATGGTCTCTTTAGTATAGGTAATGACTGATTATAAACCTAGATTCTATTGCTATCCTTTGGAATACTAGTAAACTATTATATATATATATATATATATATATATATATATATATATATATATATATATATATATATATATATATATAGGAGTCAAGGAATACTAAGAGGAGGGGTGAATCACTGTTTTGCAATTTTTAGCATTCTTAATCTGTCCTTTGGACCACTTAATGCAAATGAATAAAAATAGAGTGCATAAACACAAAGCAAACCTGGAAACCTGGTTAAGGGAAAAACCACGATGGGATTGAGACCCACAATATTAATATACATTGTTAGAAGTATGATAATATTACTTGAGGGGAATACACATGCATTCAGGCACACTACCTAGAGCTCATTGCTCAAATTAAAATAGAGGCTACAACCCTAGAAGGCTCATTACCTTACAAAAGATTATAGATATTAATTGGAATGTTTGAACTGATAAACAACATCTACAAATACTAAAAATAGTTCTAGTTAAGTACCAATTACATATCCTTACTCTGTTCTGCAACATTGCTTTGTACTAATATTCTGTTGTATTTTGAAGCTCAAATCTTTCACTAGCGCATGTGAAATTGTGCCCAATTGCTCATGTACATACTTCACACATAACCATCGATATCAAAAATGGTCAAATCAATTGGTCATATGGGAAAAAAACATGGAACAGTGTCACACTTTGGGCCAACTAAGGGTTGTCCAACCGGACTACCCCTGGGCTGCGTGGTTCCTGCGTGGTGTCGAAATGGCACCGGAAGTCCAACCGGACTTAGTTTGATGGGACTCCTTTAGTTTAAATTATTCCATGAAAAAAAAATCAAATTTATTTTTTATTGTTATAACTAAGGTTAGTCCGACTGGACTCAGTTTGGCCGGACTAGCCTATGTGTTATGTGATGTGGCACAAAAAAGGTTGAAAACTTTATATTTCTGAAACTTTTCACTTCTGCTCAATTTTTCTTCAAGCGGAATATTTTTTTACAAAAATTAAAAAATACCCTTTTGTAGAGCTTGAAGTCACAAATCTAGACGTATAACTTTTTTAGTATTTTGATTAATTTTAATATTTTTAATTAATTAAAAAGTGCGAGTAGCTTTTTAAAGTTAAAAAAGAGGCTGATTAGAAATTAAAAAAATATTAGATGATATTAGAAAAAATATTAAAAAATATTTTTCACTAGATGAGAGTCTTCTCGAAAAGGGTTTTTTTTTTTTGGTTAATGATAATTTTAGTAGTCAAAAGGTTAACGTCAAATGAAAACTATCAAATTTAGCTATGTTGGACTTCAAAATATTATAACGAGAAAAATATACATCCATTTTTTTAACACTGCATATATATGTTCTCTATTTGGGAAAAACAAATTAGAAAAAAATAAAGTTCGTTTTCATTTTTTTGGTGACACCGACTAGAATGCCTGATTTTTAACATTTTTTAGCAATGAAAAATCTGTCTTTGAATTTATTAAACAAATATTAATTTTTTTTCAAAAAATTAAAAAAAATAACATACCTAAATTTCATTAATATTTCTACATTTAATCAGTTTACATCATTTTAAAATTCAATTTAAAAATGTCACTTTTATGAGGTCGAAGTTAGGGTAAGTGCACCAAGATGGTGCGCAAAAAGGGGGTAGAAGTGGACGCTTTTTTTTTTTGCTGAAATTAGGTAAACCTGATTTTGGAGGAGAAAGTTGAGAGTTATCCACTCAAGATATGAAGATACTCAAAGACCAAATATTGTAGTACTTTGAATCTAGTTTCCAAAATACTATTTTTTTCAAAATTGGATAAGATTAAGGGGGTCAAATCCTTCGCTCATGAAAAACAGACCCTGATTTTTTTTTTAAAACATAACATAATGTCTGACGTGTGCGTAAAAAAAGTCATAGTTAGATTTAATATTTTGACAAATCCTTTGGCAAAAAGATAGTTAAGAGTGAGCACTAGAAGTTGTGTATTTTTTTGTAATTTTTTGTTGAGTATTTTTTTTAATGATTTTTCCAATAATGATATGTCTCTGAGAACTATGAAGACACTAGTAAAAGAAATTCAATAATGATATGTTATTGTTGTTCAAATTAGAAAAAAAAATTACATGGTTAGAAAGCTCAGAAGATGGGTGAAAATATGGTGGCAATTTAGAAATACCCACTTGATGAAGTGTAAACATGATGATGACAAAGTCGAGAAACCAAGTTGATAAAACAAAACGCGTCAAAAAAGAGGGAAATGGAGGGAAACCAAACTTCCAATGCAACTTTGTCATCCAGGCGTTATCACAAGCCTAAATAGTCAAAAACACGTATGGGCTCTTTGTACTATAAATAGCACATACAGGGGTGTTAAAGCTAAAACAACATGTATGCACTTCTACATGTGTTTAAAATGTGGGTGTGTGTATACATATATGTATATGTATAATATGTAAAATATGATATTTCATGTATATTGTAGCATCGTAAATTGTATGCACTTGCTAGGGTGGTACAATTTCACACCTAGTTTAGCACCCGCCTTGGCGCATTTTGCATGTTGCATTACATTTTCCCTTTAGCACTTAATTAATTAAATTAATTAGGTCTAAGGTTCTATTTTATCATCTCCCATATCATAAAGTTGGGCCCTTTCATTAAAGTGTGCCCCTTTCATTTTATTCTTCCAATACATCATTTAATCAAAAACCCTAATTAAGTCCTATTTTGAGCTTGGGGGCTTGGTTTCGGGGGTCAAAACATCTCGAAATCACCTGTAACTTCGGGATTCTCTCTAAAATCATCATATCCGATAGCCCTGAAAATTTGGTGAAAAGTTGTCAGGACCGTGGCGCTCGAAGTGCACATGGTCCCGGACATTTTTCTCGAAATTTTAGGAGCACAATCCAATCACAAAATAAAGCTTAACCCCAAGAAATTGGCAGGAAATTCAATCTCTAGGTCAGCCAAAAGACGAAATTATGATTTAGGGTTTCCTACATAAGAGCTCTCTTTCTTCATTTGAAGGGATCCGAATTTTTGTTTTCAGGGACCTTCTATGCAGCGAAAGAGCAGATCTTTGAAGACTTCAACAACATTCAACATCCTTCTGTCAAGCATTTATCAATTTCATTCATCCATTTAGGGCTTGGAAGACATTGAAGAACAATAGGAGATTACCGACTGAAGATTGGCTTGTACCCCTCCCTTGGGGTTGGGTATGATTTCATGTTGTTTTCATGTCTTTGCATGAGCTTCATTATATCATTTGTATCCATGCTTTAGATCACTTTGTATCTTGGTTTGGAGCATTTACATTATCATTTATAAGCAATTAGGGTTTACTTTCTAGGTTGCTCTAGTTTGCTTACTTGCATTTTAGGATCTTGCATACACACAAGGTCTGCACACACATTACTTTTACAATACAACTTGGCTATTCGTGGAGGTGGAAATCACCGAAGCGGGGGTTTGACTAAGGCAAAACCCTATATAGCCGCCCAAACACCTTTTCAGATATAAGTGCAGGTTTCGGGACTCGGACGATGCCGCAGGTTGCAGATCCGGGAGAAGCAGACTGAGACCGACCTTCTCACCAAATTTCAGAGCAAAAGACCAGGACAGGGGCGTGGGGCGCCCTGGTCCTGCTAGGATAGGGGCGCTGGGGCGCCCTGGTCCCTGGGACAGGGGCGCTGGGCGCCCTGGTCCTCCTGACAGACATCATTTTCAGCATTTTTGACAGCTTTTCCAGGTTGCCAAAACAACAGTTTCCGGAGCAGTTTCAGGGGCAGAATCAGGACAGTGGCGCCCGCGCCCCCGTCCTAAACATTTTCACTCAGATTTTAACACCGGGTACGCATTTACATTCTTTCCTTGTCCTTGTGTTTACAGCTTTCCATTGTTTAAGTTCAATTCTGCAATCTTGTTATTAGTTCATACTTGCACTTTGGGGTTAGGAATTGAACTTGCATCATTTCATCTTTCAATTGCAACAAAGGAATAGAAATCCTAATAGGTATCCCGTGGATCTCTCTTCCACAAAAAGAAGTAGCCAATTGTGTGATACCTCTAGACTCTTTCGTATTCCGCAAGTGTGTGGTTGAAATGAGATTAGGGCATGTTTGCTTAGTGTCACTTTTTCTCCCACACATATATATGTATATATGGATATATAATATATAATATATATGTGTGTGTATATAATATATTATGTACATATATACACACACATATGTGTGCATGTATGTGTATTGCCTTTTGATATTTTATTTGTATTATATGTATATGTGTATGTACGTATATTGATATATATTATATTTTGATATCTTATTATACTGCATTGTATTCCTCTCTCTCTCTCTCTCACTCACTCTCTCTCAAGACCCCACATAACACATAATGACCTCTTCGGACCATGTATGATATCTCAAGGGGTCAAATGGTGTCTTAAGGGGTCATATGGTGTTGCAACACATGTGTGGCTCAATTAGGACCTCACATGACCCCTAATGACATCATGTGACGTGTCTTCCTCTCCCCCCATCTCCCTCCTTGGTGCAGAGGTCGGCAACAATAGGGTGATAAACCTACCCACACACCTCTGGTCTTCTTTTTCTGGTTATGTTTCACACCTCAATGATGAAATCAACTTCTCACCATTAACCGAGATGATGCACACTCCTGCCCACTTCCTAAGGCCTATCAAGGTCTTCCACAATGCTTACTTGAAACACAAGAAAAGTATTGGTTTTTGAGTACTAGATAAGCTCACTGGTATAGGTTTCATAGTTTTACTAATACTAGTTTCATAGTTTTACCGGTACAGGTTTCATAGACTTACCAACACTAGTTTAGCGGGTTAGTAGCCCTATTTCACTGTCTTTTGGGACTTCTCTCCAAATAACACCAAATAACACCTTAACCAAATTTAGGTTTCAGACACCCTTTTGGGGACCACTATTAGATTCAAAAAGATTAGATTCCCACCCTATTCCTGCACTCTTCAGCACCTACTTGGTTACAGGCCTAATTGACCAGGCTAGGCCAATATCACAAAAGAGGTATGGAGAATGGGATCACAGGAAGGTTCCAACTTTTTGGTAATTTTCTCCTATGTTCAAATACCCAATTTAAGCACTTCAACTCATCTTCTCATCATTGTTCATTATATACTCAAAGAAACTCATCTAATCTAATTTAAATACTCAACCGGTTTAGACTAGGGCTTGGTGGTACTGTACCAACCAACTTCTCTGATCTCACCCCTCTAGAATCTCACAATACACATCCCTAACTAGCATTCTACTCATGGCCATCGGATCCCAATGAGTAGACTACAAGTTAGGGTCTTACTTGCATTATAACCCTTGAAAATGGAGGGTTTCAACCTGCAGAAAATAAACATTTTTAACTTCTACTAGACTTTACTTTGAGAGGTCAAAACTGGTGTATTAGAAGGGTGTTTTAGAGTTACTCCTAACCAGATCTAAGATTCATAAGAAATTATCACACTATACGAATTGTACAGAAATTCTCTGTATGGCGAAATCAAATTTGTCTTATTTACTTTCTCCACCAAACTTTACAAAACCTTTGACACCCCTTCCTATGGTTGTCCACATATATATAAACCTCTTCCAATGTCCATAACCAACTTTTGAATAGTTAGGACCATTGGAGAAGTAATTGTCATCCTACCGGCAACTTTGAAAAAGTTGCTTGACAACAAATGCAACATTTTGCAATTTTAGAACAACACCGGTTATTAACTACCTAGACCTTATGGAAACACAACCAAGGTCATTATTTACTCCAACACCTAAGACAACATCCTAGACATTCTAACTTTGACAAAATCCAAATTCCAAGCCTTCATGGCCTAATAGACCTCTAGGTTTATATGTTCACCTAAGAGATTATTGACCATACAAAATAGGCATTAAATTACATCAAGGTTGATCATTGATGCAACCCACAATTACAACATAAATGAACCTGTAGACAACACCATGTGCTTGAAAATTAGTTGTGACATGAAATGTGCTCTGCACCATACTCTCGAGCCCAAAAGAAACTCAAGTCCCTTGAGTTGGGATGTCTATAAAGTGAGTTTGGTCTTCTCAATAGCCTCAGAAGCAATCCATGTAGCATCCTCTAAAGGTTGATTCTTCCATTTGACTAGGTACTCCAAGTAAGTCTTCCTCCTAGTTTTCTTGCTGATCCTTTGATCCAAAATACATTCAATTTCAGGTTTGGGTTGTGGGGGAAGTCCTTCTATTATGTCTGCAATAGAGGAATCAAATTGACATGCATCACAAATATCATCAACAACACCCTTATATCTATATATATATTAGAAACAATAGATATAGGTGACAACCCCACTTCCAGGGTAGGTCTATTTTGTATGCATTGTTCCCACATCATTTGAGGACCTTAAAAGGACCTATCTTCTTCATGTGCAACTTGGTGTACTTCTCCTTAGGGAGTCTTGCTTTATTGAGATGGATCATTACCAAATATCCTACTGTAAATTGAACATCTCTCCTTTTGAGGTCTGCTGCTTGCTTGTATTTTTTAGAGGTATGAATCAGTCTATCTCTGACTTGTTGGTGTATATCCTTTATGACGTTAGCAAAGTTATCTTCCTGAGAACTTCTTCTATCAATATTATTCACATCTCTAAGTTCAAGAATACCCTTGGGATGTGTACCATACACAATTTGGAAAGGACTTAACCCTGTACTTTTGTTCACAGAATCATTTTAGGAAAATTATGCATGTGGAAGAATGGTATCACAAGTAGTTCCATGCTCCTTGGTCAAGAACCATAAGAAGTTTCCAAGGGAACTATTTATTACCTCAGTCTGCCCATCAGATTGAGGGTGATAAGCATAAGAGAAACACAAGTTAGTCCCCAACTTATGCCATAAATTTCTCCAAAAGTGTCCTAAAAACTTAGAATCCCTATCCAAGATAATGCTCAAGGGTAACCCATGAAGTCTAACAATTTCCTTGAAGAATAAACTTGCAATATTAGAAGCATCATGTGTAACCTTGCATGGTAAAAAATGTGCCATCTTTGAAAACCGGTCTACCACAACATAAACACTGTCATAACCTGATTTAGTCCTAGGAAGGCCTAAGACAAAATCCATAGTAACAGAATCCCAAGGTTTGGTAGGGATTGGTAAAGGAGTATAAAGGCCTATATTTGAACTTGTACCTTTTGCCTTTTGACACACCACACATTCTGAAACAAATTTCCTCACATCTGTTTGCATTCTAGGCAAAAAATAAAACCTTCTAACCAACTCAAGTGTCTTATCAAGTCCAAAATGTCCTGACAAACTCCCACAATGTTTTTCTTTGACAATAGTCTCCCTCATTGAGCAATTAGGAATACAAAGCTGACTACCCTTGAAAAGTAAACCTTCTTGAAGCATATACTCAGAAAAATTAGTATGACACCTTTCATTTATATCTTGACAAACCTCATAAGCCTCCTTGAAATTTGCATCTTCTTGATACATGTCCTTCATAGCAGTGATTCCTATGCTTTCTAATTGAATCTCTTGGATAGCCAAGTTCCTCCTACTAAGGGCATCTGAAAATTTGTTGGCCACTCCCTTCTTATTCTTGATAGTGAATGTGAAAGCTTGAAGGTACTCCATCAATCTCATGTGTCAGTGATTGAGTTTCTCTTGCCAGTTCAAAAAACTGAAAGCATGGTTGTTAGTCTAAACAACAAATTCCATCAGTAATAGCTAATGCCTCCATTTCCTAAGAGATTGTACCAAGGCATATATCTCTAGATCATAGGTTGAATATTTATGTTTTGCTTCATTTAATTTATCACTGAAAAAGGCCACAGGCCTACCCTCCTGACTCAAGACTCCTCCTATAGCTTTCTTAGATGCATCACATTCAATAGTGAATACCTTATGAAAATCAAGAAGGACTAAAATGGGCTATTTTGCAATCTTTGTTTTCAAATACTCAAAAGACTTGTTGGCTTCATAATTCCAAGAAAATTGACACTTTCTTCCACCCTTATTTGGATCTATCATAGGAGCACTAACTCCACTAAAATTTCTTATAAACTTCCTATAAAAACTTGATAAGCCATGGAAACTTTTTACCTCACTTGCAGATCTAGGGGTAGGCCAATTGAGGATTGCCTCCACCTTCGATGGATTCATTTTCATATTACCTTTGGAAACAACAAATCCAAGAAACACCAATTCCTCCTACAAGAAGACACACTTGTCCAAGTTGACCTTCAACTGCTCCTCATGCAACCTTTTCAATACCAAATCCAAGTGCATCAGATGTTTATTTTTATCCTTGCTATAAATCAATATATCATCCAAGTATACTACCACAAAATGATTGATAAAGGGTTTGAGAACCTCATTCATTAACCTCATAAAGGTACTAGGGGCATTGGAAAGCCCAAATGGCATTACCATCCATTCAAACAAGCCTTCATTAGTTTTAAACATTGTCTTCCATTGGTCTCCATTTCTGATCCTAATTTGGTGATAGCCACTTTTCAAGTCTATTTTGGAGTAGTACTTGGCCCCTCCTAGACAATCCATCAAATATTCTATTCTCGGCATTGGGAACCTAAATCTAATTGTTATCATGTTGATAGCCCTGGAGTCGGTACACAATCTCCATGTCCCTTCTTTCTTAGGAGCTAACACTGTCGGGACTGCACATGGGCTTATACTCTTTCTAATGAACCCTTTCTCAAATAACTCTTGGATCTGTCTTGCAACTTCTGTATTTTGTTCAGGGGTCAGTTTATAGGTTGCCTTGTTAGGTAGGGTAGCACCTGATATAGGTCTATGAAATGATTTATTTCTCTTTGAGGCAATAGAGTATCTATGGTACTGTCTGCAACAATTCCCTTGTACTTATCCAGTAGGTCTTGAACCTCCTTAGGCCCTACTTTCCCTTTTGCCTCATGGCTCCTAGACTGCTTCTTAGGTTCATCCCTAGGCTTGTCAATTATGGAAAAACAAGGAGTATCCTTCTCCTTCAAATCCCTCATGAATTCTTTCTCATCTACCAACATGACACTAGTCACAATGTGTTTGTCCTTATTGTCATCCGCGAGAGGGGTCATGGTAAAATTCTCTGCATTTTTGGTGATGGTGTAGACATTATTTATACCCTCAGGCCTAGTATCTACATAATATTGCCAAGGCCTACCAAGTAACAAATGACAAGCATCCATTTCTACCACATCACACAACACTCTATCCTTATATTCACCAATTGAGAAATCTACCCAAACTTGTTCACTAATCAACACTTGTCCTTTATTCAACCAAGATACCTTATAGGGATA
The DNA here is from genome assembly GCF_030272615.1 of Cryptomeria japonica. Taxonomy (NCBI): domain Eukaryota; kingdom Viridiplantae; phylum Streptophyta; class Pinopsida; order Cupressales; family Cupressaceae; genus Cryptomeria; species Cryptomeria japonica. The sequence goes on from NC_081409.1 coordinate 202,800,162, forward strand.
GGGATGAGGTATCCTTTTCAATTTAAGCTTAGTAACCATTTCAATAGAAGCTATTTTATATGTGGATCCAGAATCTACAATGACCTTACAAACTTTACCTTCTACTTTGTAGGTGGTTCTGAAAAGAGACTTCCTCTGATGTGGTTCTTTGTTGATTGGTTCCTTCAAGAGAGTCCTTTTTATCATCAAGAGCTCTCCTTGCTTTGGGTCTCCATACTTTGAAGTTGATGTGTGGTAGGAGGTCATCCTCTGACTATCTTCCTCTTAAATTAAATTTGATCTCCTTTCACCCTCTTGACCACCATTCCCTTGCTTTTCCGGGCACCTAAAGGATTGATGTCCCACCTAGTTACAAGAGAAACACCTACCGGTGAAAACACTAGGTCCTCTTCCACCAAAAATTCCTCTTCCATTTACTCTTCTCCCTCTAAAACTACCTTTGTTCCTTGATTCTCCCTCATGTTCTCGATTGTTGGTTTCTCCTTGGGTTTTAGGGTATGATCCTCTACCATTGAATCTGCCTTTACCTCTGAAATGTATACCCCTTCCTCTATTATGGTGTTCTCCTCACCTCTTTTGCTTCTCCTCAATCCTAAGTGCCATTTGATAACACTTATGCACTGATTCTAGATTAAACAAACTAAGTTCATCTTGAATGTTAAACTTAAGGCCATTCATGTACCTTGCTATCTTTTATGTCTCTCTCCAATATCTTTGCTTTGAGTGTCATTCTATGGAACTCCTCAGTGTAGGCACTAACATCAAGATCTTTTTGCCTCAAATTTTGTAGTTTCTTATGGAGGATTATATCATAATTCTCAGGGACAAGCTGCTTCTTAACTTATGGCACCATCCTCTTCCATGAAGTGGTGGGTTTCTTACCTTCCACCATTCTTTCCCTTTGTAGGACATTCCACCAACTAAGGGTTGGGCCTTTCAATTTTGACTTAGCCACCTTTACTCTTTGGTTATCCTTCACCTCCTCATATTCAAAATAGTTTTCTAAGGCCTCAATCCAGTCCATGCACTCCTTTGGATTCATCTTCCCTTGAAACGTAGGCAATTATGCCTTAGTGTCTCTTCCACCTACTTTCTTAAGGGCTTGAATGAATTGCCTTTGATCTATCGGTACAGATAGTTCCTCTCCTTGTTCTTGTTCTTCTTCTTCCGAGTATAAGGCAACTTCCTTCCCAGCCTGATCCTTCTTCAACTTTGTTAGTTTCGCTTCCATCTTTTTGTTCTTGACTACTTGCTCCCTCACTATCCTAGCCAATTCCACATTGGTGACTATAGAGGGTATCTCTTCTTCACCTTGTCCCTCTGTTCTATCTCCCATGGTTAAAACTCTTCCCAAGTTCTTCTAGAGCTCTGATACCACCTGATGTAGAGGTCGGCAACAGTAGGGTGATAAACCCACCCACACACCTTTGGTCTTATATTTCTGGTTATGCTTCACACCTCAACTATGAAATCAACTTCTCACCACTAACCAGGCTGACACACACTCCTGCCCACTTACTAAGACCTATCAAGATCTTCCACAATACTTACTTGAAACACAAGACACGTATTGGTTTTTGAGTACTAGACAAGCCCACAATATAGGTCTACCGGTGAAAGTTTCATAGTTTTACCAATACCAGTTTCATAGTTTTACCGGTACAGGTTTCATAGACTTACCGACACTGGTTTACCAGGTTAGTAGCCCTATTTCACTATCTTTTGGGACTTCTCTCCAAATAGAACCAAACAACACCTTAACCAAATTTAGGTATCAGACACCCTTTTGGGGACCACTATCAGATTTGAAAAGATTGGATTTCTACCCTATTCCTGCACTCTTCAACACCTACATGGTTATAGGCCTAATTGATTAGGTTAGACCGGTCTCACAAAAGGGGTATGGAGAATGGGATCACAAGAAGGTTGCAACATTCCAGTAAGTTTCTCCTATGTTCAAATACCCAGTTTCAGCACTTCAACTTATCTTCTCATCATAGTTCATTATCTATTCAAAGAAACTCATCTAATCTAATCTAAACCCTCAACTGATTTAGACTAGGGCTTGGTGGTACTATGCCAACCAACTCCTCTGATCTCACCCCTCTGGAATCTCAAAATACACATCCCTAACTAGCATTCTACCCATGGCCATCAGATCCCAATGAGTAGACTGCAAGTTAGGGTCTTACTTGCATTATAACCCTTGAAAACGGAGGGTTTAAACCTGCAAAATATAAACGCTTGTAACTTCAACTAGACTTTACTTTGAGAGTTTAGACCTAGTGCATTGGAAGGGTTTTTCAGAGTTACTCCTAACCAGATCTAAGCTTCATTGGAAATTCTCACACTCTGTATGAATCACACGGAAAATCTGTGTATGGTGAAATCAAATTTATCTTATTTACTTGATCCACCAAACTTTACAAAACCTTTGACACCCCTTCCTATGGTTTTCCACATATATATAAACCTCTTCCAACATCCATAACCAAATTTTGAATAGTTAGGACTGTTGGAGAAGTAGTTGTCATCCTACTGGCAACTTTGAAAAAGTTGCTTGACAACAAATGCAACATTTTACAATTTTGTAATTTTAGAACAACACCGATTATTAACTACCTAGACCTTATGGAAACACAACCATGGTCATTATTTACTCCAACACCTAAGACAACATCCTAGACATACTAACTTTGCCAAAATCCAAATTCCAAGCCTTCATGGCCTAATAGACCTCTAGGTTTATATGCTCACCTAAGAGATTATTGACCATACAAAATAGGCATTGAGTTACATCAAGGTTGATCATTGATCCAACCCACAATTACAACATAAATGAACCTATAGACAACACCATGTTCTTGAAAACATAGCTGTGACATGAAATGTGCTCTGCACCTGTAATGCCCCACCATAAAACCTTGAAGGGATTAAGATAAAACATAAGAATAGAGTTAAGAATACATAAGGTTCACATCATTTACAATCCTGCCATCAAGGCGAACATAACCAATAATACAAATGACCACATCGGTCAAATAAATACATGAATGATCCCTGAATAAGAAAGGATCCAACTGAACATAACAAAAGTAAATACAAAGGTCCACTGGAGCATTCACAAAACTATAGATAATACTTTAAACAGGGATAAATTTCTTCCAGTAAGAAAAAAATATAGATCACATGATAAGTTTCATCCATTAAAATTTAACCAACCATTATGCTCAAACTTTCATTAAAACTTAAGTCATGCATCTAATTTTATAACACACTTTAATTTCATCATAAACTAATGAGTTCTTTCCGTGCTTACTTTATTTCATTATCAATAACTGAATATATTCCAATATTCTAATCTACATTCTTTCATGATCCAATTTACTGCATTTAAAAGATGATTACATACATGCATTTACGATTAATTTGATCTTATCCACTTTATACATTCTAATATAATGCCATCCATACATGCTAAAACTAAAAAGGAAATATAAGAACATAAGCATCACATAACACCAAATTGTTATCGGAGTTCACCCCTAGAAGGCTACATCTCCGTGTCTACTCAACTACAAGACCCCTCTGATAATTAAATAAGTTAAGAATACATAAGGTTCACATCATTTACAATCTTGCCATCAAGGCGAACATAACCAATAATAGAAATGACCACATCGGTCAAATAAATACATGAATGATCCCTAAATAGGAAAGGATCAAACTGAACATAACAGAAGTAAATACAAAGGTCCACTAGAGCATCTGCAAAACTAAGTCATCGCAACCCAAGGTCTAGCATGATATCAAGTTCTCACAAGGGCATAAGCAACAAGATGACTCCACAACAATGCTCCTATCAAGACAACACAACAACACACTAGCGATCATAAGGGACAAGTGTCATCACATAACCTGGTATGGTTACCATGGAAGGTCTTCATAGGTTCCAGACCTATCCACTAGGTTACCCTAGCAACCTATTCCGAGCCTTCGACCCATCCAAGCCTTATGTGGACCCACACATCCTTTTATGAAGACAAGGATGATGGTTTGCCATTTCAGATCTTCTCATTGCATGTCGAGTTTGTACTAGCACTCATCCCATGTGTGAGGCACAATTATCTTACTTAGTGATTCTTTAACTAACTCTCTAATATACTATTAGGTTATCACTTATTAGACACACTTCTGATGGGTTACCCAATAGCCACTTTGGGCACAACCCCCAATCGATAGCCACCTTCCCATACGACACTAGACCATACTCAATGAACTCCTAAACCCAGGCATACACAGGGTCAAGAAAACAAAGTACAAAATGGAGGGAACAACCATTTGGTCAAACACAACTTCATATGAGGTACACTAACTGACGGTACTCTAGCTAGAGACTTGACCAGCTATGACCAACCACGAAACAACATTCGACACCTGCATAAAGGACATGACTAGTTACAACACCATCACCAGACAACAGTCAAACTCGAGATCGAGGACAGAACACGTACCCCAAATCAACCATTCGACAGGGTCCAATCAAACAAATCAAGTCTTGCCATTACTTAAGCAAAAGCGAATACATAAAATTAAACTTGCATAGGCAATAACTGTGAAGGACAATCTTCTTTCCTATTGTTTTCACACAACAATTGATCCAGTTTTCTAAATGATCTAAGTTTGATTGCAGTTATCTACCTCATCTAGGTATAGGTCGTTCATGGTTTTTCTATCTCGCTAAGTTCATATGCATCATAACATAACATAATTACTTCATCATGAGTTTTAAATCAAATTCACATTAACATAAATATTTTATATGCAGAACACCCAATGATATACAATCAAATATTTAGATTAGTCAACTAACATATGATATTCATTTTTCCAAATAAAACATCATTTCATCCCGAGTCGAATGCAATAATATAATCTCATCTCTAGCAACACAAATATACACTTTTAAAAAATGAAAATATACATTAAAAGAAAATATAGAAATAGATAAACATTTCCCAATGAAATATAATTCCCTTGCATATATGAAAACAAATACATGATTCAAAGATATTAATTAGTATATATCTCTATATATATTATGCCTAAATTAATAAATTAATGAATGAACAATCATTATTATATATTTAAAAATAAACATTAATTAAGAATTGGAAAATAATAAATAATTAATAATATATATTAATATATAAATTATCGCAATTAACATATATTTAGTAATATACATTAATTAATAATTAATAATTATTATATAATTAATCAAATATATTAATTAAAATTTAATAATATTAAAACATTTTAAAAACAAAATTTAAATTTAATATATTGTATTTTTTTTAATCTAAATTTTTTTTAAAAAAGACCCAGCAAAGGGCAGTCGTGGGCCCACCTCCCATCCACAAGAGTGGGGCGGTCGTGCCCTAGTTGTGGAGGCTGCAGCCACCATGGTGGACGCAGGTCCACGATGTCCACACAGTGGACGCAGGGACCCCACGACCACCACGGGGTCGCAGGGCTATGCGGCCACACTGCAGTTCACTACGGCCATCAGTGGTTGCAAACCTCCCGATGGCAGTCTGTAGAGTAGAAGGGAAGGGAGGGGGCAAGGGTTGAGCTTCGGCTCCTCCGCCCCCCAAACCCTAATTTTGCCTCCAATCAAAATAAAATAAAATTTTGTTTTAATTAAACAATAACCCAAAAAAATAAAAATAAATAGAACCCCAAGTTTTAATTAATAAACAGTCTCACACAGAGACTAAATTAAATTTCCAGAATGACCATGAACAACAAATATTGAAAATCTTTCCAGAATGATCATGGTTTTCTAAATGGAAGAATTTTGTTGAATAACCATCCAAATAAGCAATTTTTTTATAACAAAGCCATATTGGGCATGAAATCATTTCTCACAAATCTAATCCCCAATTTGTTCAAACTACAAACTAATTTCCAATATGAATCTTAATCCTGAGAGCATTCAATGGAGAATTTAAACCAAAAATGCATGAAGAACAACCATACCCAAATTTTTTATATTAAACAAAGAACCAAAATGATAAACATAATCCTACCTCATTAAGAATTCCTGGAAAAGATCTGATGGAGAGCCCAACCTCCAAGCTCAAGAAATTTCTTCTCCTCCAAAATCCCCAAATTTTCACCATCCAATCATATTTTTCCAAAATATTTTCCAAAAATATTTTCAAACCTAGGTTGAATGGGCAAAAGTTTGACCAAAATTTCATTTTTGGATTTCAAATATTTTTATTTAAAATAATATCTCCAAATTCATTCTTTTCAACAAATCAAGATATTAAACTTGCTTTTATAATTAAAATTGATTTTCCTCAAATAATTGAATTTACCCTTTCTATTTCCAAAATGCCAAAGAAATTAAATAATTTCTATTTCAATTAAATTTAAATCTTTCCTTTCCAAAAGCATAAACTGGATAAATTTAACATTAAAATTAACCATTTAAGCGAACTTGCTACCAACTTGAATTGAGCAATTCTAATTAACGATAATTTGCATAAAAGGAACCTATTTAATGTAGTCCCCAAAATACTAATGCGTAAACACATATTAAATCAAATTAAATACTAAGGATTAAATAGTCAATTTAACCCCACACAAAACACACAACCCAAGAAAGCCAAACAGACAGACGACCTGCATACCCAACCAAAGGGGATACCAACAATGACTGACGATGCTCACTTGAGCACGACTATGGTCAAATGAGGGTCTTACGACCACCTAATCCAAAATCTAAGGGTCAATGAGGAACACTCAAACCTGAGAATCCAGGTGGAGATGAACCTCACACCCATGCGGTATTGTACCTGCAATCTCGTGCAACTGTGAATCACACATGCATACATACACATATTTAATTAAAGTGTTAGCCTAAGATTAACAAAACAAATCAGGAGAAATAATAGACTTACATACGAATTGGTGCAAAAATCACATTAACAGGTACACACAAAAATCAAAACATCTGTCTATAACATTATAACATGATAAACTAACCAAGGTCAAATCGAAATTAGAATATGATTAGGGTAGGGGTACTACAACACTACTCCCTCCCTTTTCTTTCTCTCTCCCTCCCTCCCTCTAGACCCTAGATAAAACAACATGACCCTTTAGGAGAATATGATGGCCTAAGGGTCATACGGTGTCCCGAGGTGGCAAGATGAAACATTATTAAAATATAAAAAAATAGTGCCAATACTGCTTACAAAATTTGACACCTAAGGTGTCATACAATGTCCTAAGGGGTCATAGGACACCATATGACCCTTTAGGACACCATACGATCCATAACGACACCATATGGTGTCTTAAGGGGTCATATGGTGTCTTAAAGGGTGGTAGGACACAATTTGACCCCTATGGACACATTACATGGCCCATAATGACACCTAAGGGGTCATATGGTGTCCTAAGGGGTCATAGGACACTGTATGACCTGACATAGCACCACATGACCCTTTAGGAGAATATGACATCCTAAGGGGTCATACGGTATCCAAAGGTGATAAGATAAATTATTATTACAATATAAAAACCAATACCAATACTGTTTAAAATAATAACAAACCACTATGCTCCCCCTCTCTCCCTTCTTCCATACTCCATCCCTCTCTCTCTTCTTCTCTCCCTCACCAATATTTCTCTCTCCCTACCCCCTTTATCTTCCTTACTTTATATTTTTGTATTGCAATTAGGTTTGCCATGTAGTGGTCACCATTTGGATGAACAATAGACCTGATAATCCCAAGGTCCACAGTTTGAGAAGCAGAGGCTATGCTTTCCTTGATATTCATAGCATTTGAATTAGTGTACAAAACCCATTGTGCATCATCCCTCAACCACACTCCTCCTATTGTTGGGCTTTGGGCAATCTTTGGTAATGCACATTTTTCCATTCTCTCTCTCTCTCTCTCTCTCTCTCTCTCTCTCTCTCTCTCTCTCTCTCTCTCTCTTTCCCTCTCTCTCGCTCTCTCCCCCCTATCCCTCCCTCTCTCTCTCCCTCTCCCCCTCTCCCTCCCTACTCTTTCCCTCCCCCTACCCCCTTTATCTCTCTTACTTTATATTGTTGTATTGCAATTAGTTATTCCATGTAGTGGTCACCATTTGGATGAACATTAGACCTAATAATCCCAAGGTCCACAGTTTGAGCAGTAGAGGCTATGCTTTTCTTGATATTCTTAGCATTTGAATCTATGTATAAAACCCATTGTGCATCATCCCTCAACCACACTCCTCCTGTTGTTGGGCTTTGGGAAATCTTTGGCAATTCACATTTTTTCTTTCCAATTTGTTCCCCTACAATTCTCAGAATACTAAGAGCCACACGACGCAGTTGTTTCCAAGTTGATGGTCTAGCTAACGATTTCAAATAAATATTCTCACATTTTTCTAGTCACATCAAATAAATATTCTCACATTTTGCAATCATGTCAAATAAATAAGAGTTCTTTAAAAGATGTGTGTATAGATATTTTATTAATGATAATTAAACTTTAATCTCTCTCTATCCCTCTCTCCCTTTTCCATCCTCTCTCACTCTCCCTCTCTCCCTCTCTCTCTTTTCCATCCTCTCTCTCCCTCTTCCTATCTCCCTTTTCTCTCTCCCTCTCTCCCTCTCTCCCTCCCTCTCCATTCTCTCTCTCTCTCTCTCTCTCTCTCTCTCTCTCTCTCCTCTCTCTCTCTCTCTCTCTCTCTCTCTCTCTCTCTCTCTCTCTCTCTCTCTCTCTCTCTCTCTCTCTCTCTCTCCCTCTCTCCCTTTTCCATTCTCTCTCCCTCTATCCCTCTCCCTCTCTCCCTCTCTCCCCCTCTCCCTCTCTCTCTCTCCCCCTCTCCCTTTCTCCCCCTCTCCCTCCCTCCATTTTCCACCCTCTCTCCCTTTTGAATTCTCTCTCTCCCTCCCTCTCCCTCTATCTCCCTCTCCCCCCCTCACCCTCCCCCACTCTCTCTCTCCCTCTCCCCCTCTCTATCCTTCTCCCTCCCCCTCTCCTTGCCCCTCTCCCTCTCCCTTCCTCTCTTTTCCTTCACATTTTCTTTACTACAAAAAGTGTGTACAGGGTACTGGTACTATTAGTTTGTTGGTTTTCCTAATAGCACGTAAGGGGTCTTTATACATTAAAAGAGTGCACGGGGGTACCCAAAATATTAACGTTGGTTTGCTAAAAAGACTGTGTACGTGGTACTGTGACATATACTTTTAGTTACCTAACTGCCTCAAAAGACATTTTTGAGGTCGTTGAAGGCCCCACTGTAACTATGTATGTGCTTCTGTGACTATTTTATACATGGACGTTAGTGAATTTTTTATTTTTCCATGATTTCAAATAATTGAATTGCTGTTCTTATTAGCTTTCTCAATGCTATTGTGATTGTTTAATAGTTTTGATTCAAAAAAACAATGATAATTCTCAAATTGATGGTTATTTTATTATTTATGAACTTTTGTTTACATATATGTAATATGACTCTATTTAGGACAATCGATATCAACCATGGGAAAGAACAAGTGAGGAATGATGGAACAACGAGAGGTTGAAAAGGAAAGACAAAGGCATCATATGAAGAAATTACGTGACATAAGAACAATGGGACAAGAAGGTATGTCATCCTCAACATCTCAATTTGATTTACCAAAAGAAACATAATGTACCTAATGCAATTGAAGAAGAGACATTTGATTTACCGTATGAACCTAATACAATTGAAGAAGAGACCACATTGAATAATCAATTAAATGATGAATATACACTTGCTCTATTTGATGAGTGTACCCAATGCACACATTGCACCGATGTTAACACCTCCTAGAATCATTCGTAGGAAACCAAAGTATCTAATTGACATTGATGAGAATATATTGAAGCCAATGATTACTAAAATGAATGAACGAACTTGTACGAGAATGGTTAAAAGAATATGGTAAAACTATTTTGAAAACTTAAATCAAACCACAAGATGTTAATTAATTGTTCAAATGATTAAAATTTTGAATTTTAGAGGGACAAGATAAATTTTAGGCTTTAGATCATCCGAAAGTAATGGCGAAAAAACTATTTTGAGAAATCTATTTGATGCATATCAAGCTATTGGTTCAAAATTACATACTAAAGATTCTAATGTTACTCGACGTATCATTACATCAACCATAATGAGCAAGAAAATTAAAAAAGATCGTTCGATAAGCAAAACAAGTAAGTCATTAAATGTTAGTAGAACAACATTAACTAAAGTATTACAGAGGTGGGAAAAAATAGACGAACCTAACAATAATTCTCTTTCAGCATTTTTGAGTAGACTACCACACAAAGACAAGGTTGTTGTTGATGCACTAAGAACATTGATTGAAATTTTTTGGCATAACAACAAAAGAGTTTCACCCAGCCAAAGAGATGTTGTTAGAAGGAAAAGCGGGTCTACAAATCATGAGCCACATGCCAAACACTATTTGGAAATAACTCAAACAAAATTTTATGAAAGATTCCTTGAAAATTTGCCTCAAATAAGAATTTGTCAAAGATTTTTTGAAATGGAATTTTTTTTTTATATTAAGATTAATCATGTATGCACCACGTGTTGTTGTAGGATGCATATTGAATTTTCCATGCACTATGATATTCTTTATCGTATTTGTTCTACTTTGCACACTAACGATGTTTTGCAGGAATGCAATATACAAGCACCTCCTAAGTTGGCAAGATAATTTATTTCATGTGTGCCATGTAATAGTTATGATGGTTGCATTTATTATAAAATGCCTTGTTTGGAAGGTTCTTGTGCTATATGTGGTGGTTTGCATGTTTACCAAGATGTGTACATTTGAAGATCACACATGAAATGGGTACAAAACTAGTTTCTTTTAGAAAATACAAGATAGTCATATATGGAGTTAAAGATGGAAAATATTTAATGAGATGTGAGTTAGTGGAAAATGATAAATGTGTAGCTGAATTTATGAAAATGTTTCAAGAGAAACTAGTTTAGAAGTACATAATGCATACACATAGAGCTCGATGGTTAGATGAGAAATTCAAGTTATGTAAGGATACATTTCCTCTTGGTACCATTGTCTCTATCATTGATTTTGCTGAATATTATACACTACAACCTCAAAATGAAGTGCAATCTATGTATTATCATTCTACACAAGTTTCTATTTTTGTACACATAACATTCATGCATGCAAATGATAGCACAGAGGAGGATAGAAAGGTTGTAAGAGAGTATCACTTCTACATAATTGATGATTGTACTCATTCATCAAAGTTTGTACAAGGATGTTTTAAAATTTTCTATGATAATTTAAAGGAAAGAAACATATAATATAGCTCACACTTAAAATGGTCAGATAATTGAACTGCACAATTCAAGAATGCAAGGATGTTTTATTGGTTGACAAGGATGCATATGACAAGTGGTGTACAATTTTTTTGAAATTTCACTGAGGCTGGACATGGTAAGGGAGAGAACTATGGTACAAGAGAATGTGTAAAAAGAGCCCTAGCTAGAGAAGAATTGAAGTACGAAGGTGGTGCTGAGTTGATAGATGTAGAAACAATTGTGTGATGGTGTAACTTTACAATAGGTCGAGGTAATCCAGGAACGCCAATGGTTCGTATATATTTGTGGTTGATCACAAAATCTAACATTTAAAACTATTTAGATTGTTGTACAGTTGCACGATCGAGTGATATGCACTCATTTATGATTTCAAATGCAAGTTCACTAGTAATTTATATGAGACACATGGTATGTTTTTGCTCTTCATTCATGTATTTTTTGTGGTAAGAATGTGAATCACAAGAGTGAGTTGACAAATGGTCTTGAAGATCGTTGGTTCACATTGATACATATAAAATTCCCAAAGCACTACAATTAAGCCAAATGGAGACATCAATGGATTTTGACCATGTATCCGACCTAATGGATTCTGGTGGTTTTTTGAGTTAATTTTTTTGCAAGTATTCTTTTTGGTTCATTCTTTTATACATCACACTTTATTTTTGGTATTAGTTATCACTTTATAAAATGCAGGTCATGTGTATGCAGTTGTTGTAGAAGAGAACAATGAAAAAGGAACCTTGTTGTTGCAACAAATATTCATTTGATGAAGTATTGTGGTAGACCTCATAACAAGATTTTATGGAAAGTCCGTGAATCTGACCATGAGGCAATACTTGACACAATACGGGTTAGAGACAATATTGAAGGCTCATTTGATTGATTCTACGGGTCAAAGTAGAATGATTTTGAGAATTTTTTATATATCATCGATGAATTGTTCTATCTTCGCCTTTTGTATATATAAATGCCCATGAGCTGATTTGTACATGTTTAGGGGCATAATCTTGTATATTTAAATGACCATGAGCTGATTTGTACATATTTAGATGCAAAATTTTGTATACTAAAATGGTGATGAGTTGAATTGGACATATTTAAATGCCAAATTTTTTATAAAATCCCATGAGATGTTTTTTAACATTATTTTTTGTATATTTAAATAGCCAAGAGATGATTTGTCCATATTTAGAGGCAAATTTCTGAATAATATGTGATAATGTTTTGTGACTATGTTTTGAGTTTATGTGATGTGATAAGGTCAATCATGACCATTCTTGATTCTTGTATAATCATGGAGAATTATTTGAGTGATTATTGGGTCATGGGAGTCATAGATTGAGTCTAGATACAATTTGAGAAAAAATGTCATTATTGTCAAAAAAGTTGTCAAGCAACTTCTACATCGCACTGGTAGGGTATGGATCTCATGATGTTGGTTTGTGCACATGACAAACATAATCAATTCTATCCTATCTTGCAACTTTGCAGTGCATGCAACTGACGGTTTTGCAATAGGAGAAAAAATACTACCAATTGAAAATGGCTCCGAGTTGTTAGAAACTAAGATAGGCCATTGTAGACGAGCCTCATGCGACACTACAGGTTCAAAAAAATTGATCATATGTATCTTGGATTGGGAGAAACAGTCCATCAAATTTTTAAAATTTTTTGGACTTAGGGCACTTGAGAGATCACACCGATAGGGTATGGCTCTCGACGTTCCAACACATTGGGAGGTACGACATGAGCATGCATAACATAAACTTGCCCACTTGAATGCACTTGTAATGTTGGTTTGTGCACATGATGATTGGAAGAAATTCTAGCATATCTTGCAACTTTGCATTGCATGCAACTGACGGTTTTTGCAGTAGGCAAAAAAATGCTACCAATTGAAAATAGCTCTGAGTCATCAGAAACCAAGATATGCCATTGTAGATGAGCCTCATGTGACCCTACAGGTTCAAACAGATCAAATATATGTGTCCTATATTGGAATAAATAATTCGTCAAAGTTTGATTATTTTTTGGACTTGGGGCACTTGAGAGATCACATCAATAAGGTATGGCTCTCGACGTTCTGGTGCATGGGAGGCACAACAAGACCATGCCTAGCATAAAAATGCCCACTTGGATGCGCTCACAATGTTGGTTTGTGCACATGATGACCTAAATCAATTCTATCCTATCTTGCAACTTTAACAACTTTGACAACTCTGACAACTGTGACAACTTTGATAACAACTGAGCAACTTTTACATCTTTTATCCAAATGAGCCCAAACTTTGAATACTTTGACAACAACTGAGCAACTTTGTCAATAATTGAGCAACTTTTACATCTTTTATCTAAATGACCCCAAACTTTCAAAAATGTCTTCAAATGATCATTAATGGTCGCAAATTACCTTATTTAGATAAAGCAATGGTAAAACAAGACGAGAACCAAAATTTGACCATTGTGAGCATGAGGGTAGTCTCAGACCACACCCATTGACAAATACAAATGAAAGGAATCAAAAGCATCCACTGATCACTACCATGGATCAAATCTAACCATTACTATTGAATTTTATTTTCATTGAAACAAAGAGTTTTGTAGGGGTTAATTCAACATTTTAGAAAGTTTATCAAATCATATTCCACAATTGCAATGTTTTATATCATATATTTTGGTTGCTTATGTTCATATTGTTGACTACATAGGCAAATATTCATTTAACTTTATAAAAGGGCAGCCACCAAATACAACAAATACACAATACTGAACTCAATACAAGAAGTTTTGTAGGGTTAATTCAATATTTTAGAAAGTTTATCAAATCATATTCCACGATTGAAATATTTTATATCATTGATTTTTGTTGTTTATATTCATATTTTTGATTACATAGGCAAATAACCATTTAACTTTATAAAATGGAAACCACCAAATACAACAAATACATAATAATGAACTCAATACACATTTAATGTATCAAACATCAACATTTATATAAATAAATAAAAAGAATGTATGCCAAGTCAATACAAGTATTACAAAAATGTGGCATATGCCATGTCCAAATCGATATACAATAAAAATGTAGAATGCATCTACTTGTATTTGGTCATTCAATGACCACAACTAACACTATATGATCCTATACTTACGGTGGATCATCAAAATTGAGCCTCTTCGATGCAGTTTGCGACTCTGTAGATGGCTACAAAACCACATTCAAAAGCCAAGTTAGAATTCTTTTGTAGAAAATAGTTCACAATTATCAACATAACTATGCATTTAACTATAATTTCTTTGTAATTGAAATGTAGACTACCTCATTGGCTGATCTTGGATCTAATGTCTTTGCTCTCTTCTCCTTGTCAATCTTAGGAGTTTTCTTGAACACAAACTTCAAAGGCTCTAAGTTATGGCCAAGACAAGAAGGGGGCTATTGTAGATTAAACGTACAATTAATACAATGTACTAATATATATACATCAAATACACTAAAAATTTATAATATAGAGAAAAAAAGTGCATCGGACCTTGAGATGCTTCTGCAATAGACTGAGGAGGGCTCACCATTGATGGAGCAGCTGTCACTATTACCTGTATGAAAAATGATGAAAGATTAAATACAATTAATATAATGATAAGTATTCTAGGTTAAAAACAATTAATGTAATATATCAAAAAAAAGTGTACCAGAGCATAAGATGCTTCTCTAGTACACGGAGGAGGACTCACCATTGATGAAGCAACTATTGATATTTCCTGCATGAAAAAATGATATGATTATAATTTATCACAAGTTCACATGTACATGTGCATATAATCATCAAATCAAGAAAATAAAATAGAGATACATACCTCCACCCTCTCTCGATCCTCGAGCATATCAGGTGCATTCAACATATCTACATAGCT
This sequence comes from Cryptomeria japonica, assembly GCF_030272615.1. NCBI lineage: Eukaryota > Viridiplantae > Streptophyta > Pinopsida > Cupressales > Cupressaceae > Cryptomeria > Cryptomeria japonica. The sequence goes on from NC_081409.1 coordinate 202,815,474, forward strand.
CAATGGCCGATGCACATATTAAATAGACAAAAATATACTAATCAATCTACAAATCCCAACTAAGACAATTTCAACCTTTTCAAAAAATTGTACAACTAAAAATGTGTTCATTTACCTTTTTCCCACGTTTTGACGTCCTCAAGGATTTCTTTTGCTAAGGATGAGGCCTAGACATAGAGGGGGTACCCTAAAAAAACAAAATTAACATGAGATATTAGTACATATAATATTAAACATAATTTAACAAATATAAAATGAAATGACTTGCATATTCCATCAAAAGAATACATAAAATAAGGTGTACAAAATATGATACTATATAGCCTTGTAGGCCAAAATCGATTGCTAAGAGCGTGACACCATCAATTTGGGACATTTGGTTTGCTAAAAATGCCTACAAATAAAAAAATTATCAAGCATTAAAGAGAGAGTATATCTTGTATTTTTTTTTAATTCAAAGTGTACTGTTCTATTTTAACATGTTACAAAATTTATACCTCAGGCATCGAAGTTGTTGCTATAGTAACTGTGGGAGGAATATCAAATAGCCCTGTTGCATCCTAAAATGCATATTATTTGTATCAATTTAAATTGATCTATAAATGAAAACACATTTATAATTATAAATTTTAAGTGACTGATAAATAAAATGCTATGAATTAAAATCAACACACCTATGTCTACATCTGATTGCCAAACAACATGTCCATCAACTCATCCATCAGTGCCACATCCTCAGTCGTGTAGCTCTAACATCTACTCCCACAAATCATGCACAAATGGCATGTGGATCCATCTTTAGTAACCTCATCATCCATCCCTTTGCACATCCCTTAGCAAGTGGCATACACATGCTGAATGGGCTCACTAGCACCACCTGCAACAACTAATGGCTCATCATCCGATACAAGAGGGTGTGCTAACTGTGTCCAATGTTGGATGATCACATCAGTCAATGTTGTGGCCACTTGAAGA